>NC_142922.1:17949307-18249307 GCF_054131065.1 Drosophila arizonae | reverse complement strand
GAGAGAGAGTAGTCGTCAAGTGTTGTGAAACTCACGCAAGGAACGAGTTTGGACTGCTCGGAGCCGGATGTGGACCTAGTAGAGAGGCGGCGCTAGAGACAAGAAGTACGTTAGGCATACTCGAAAGCAGGCAAGAAAAAATTGTGACTCGCTGCGTTCTAGGCCTGATTGAATACTAGTAAATCAAATTGAGACGGAAGTGCTTACGGCGGATACATCAGCATCAGCGGATAAAATTTAAATAAGTCTTGTGCTTTATTTTGAATTTCATACTATCGTTTTGTAACGTTTAAATTGTATATAATAATTGAAATTCATAGCAACTAAATTAAATTAGAATATACATATATCTTGTGTTTATGCTTGCATAACATTTCGTATGAACAGATTGCTGACGCAATTTACTTACTTTTTATACCCTGAACCCATTGAAAATGGGAAATCAGGGTATAATGGTTTTGTGAAAAGTATGTAACAGGCAGAAGGAATCATCGCAGACCCCATAAAGTATATATATTCTTGATCAGGACGACGAGCTGAGTCGATATAGCCCTGTCCGTCTGTCCGTCCGTCCGTCCGTCCGTCCGTCCGTCCGTCCGTCCGTATGAGCAAAAGGATCTCAGAAGATATAAGAGCTAGAGAGCTGAAATTTGGCAAGCATACTCGTGTATACCATAGGCAGTACAAGTTTGCTTTATTTTTTCGATAACTCATCCGATAACTTTTTTATCGAGAATAATCGAAAAATCGACAATGTTTTTTCAGCTTATTTTGAACACTTTTAGACCTGGAGACTTCAAATTTGCGTTGTATATAAAGTTAATGGATACAAAGATTTTGTAATTTACAGATTTTGGATACCACGCCCCCTTCGCCCCCAATTTGTAAAAAACGCATTTCAAGTACTAGAGACTTGTGCTTTGAAATGTACACACATTTAAGCCATATGATTACGCTCTAAAAGTTTCATTAAGATCGTATGTCTACAAAAGAAATTATTCAACAAATAAATTCTCGTTATATTGCCCACACTGCAGTGCAGCCCAAGCGCAGCCGCTGCTAGCTGCGCAGTTTGCAAAGCGCGTGCTTATACGTGCATGTGTATGTATGTGTGCATAAAAGAAGTCCAGAATGATTAGAATATCAGTTTGGAGGGTTCAGGGTATCTCCTAGTCGAGCAGTCTCGACTGGAGCCTTCTTACTTGTTATTAAATATAGAAGTCACGTTCTTCTGGCTAATTTTTGCAAGCTTGTAAGTAGATACACAAATAGCCAAACCGTTGACAAATTTTGTACCGTTTTATGGCTTAGCTTGTGTTTGAGCCAACTAAATTGGCGTAATGAGTGAAATCGGTAAGCGAATCTGGCTATGGCGCATTGCCGGCAGCACTTGCATGATTCGTATGCCCCCAGCTTCAGGTGGGGTGTGCCAATCTAATGATGCTCGACTTCCAGTAGGTGCTGGTCCAAAATCAAAATAGGAAATAAAAACTAGACACACACACACACACACAGAGCAGCAGCAGCACAACAACAGGAGGAACAACATAGTAAACATATGTCAATTTTCCACTCGAGCTGCGATGCAAAGCTGGAGTGAAAAACGTAAGGCAAAAAGTGAACAAAGAAAGAAAATCAACGAAAAATCAGCAAATAGAATAGGAAACAGCGCAAGGCAGAGACCAAAACCAGAAACAGAACAGAACCAGAGCCAGAACCAGAGCCAGAGCCAAAGAGCGGAGATGAGAGACCAATGCCCAGGAATGTGCCATTCGCATTTATTTGCTATATGCGAGTGCCCCTCAGACAGTGTGTGGGCAACAGTGTGAGTATGTGTATGTGTGTGTATGTGCGTGTGTTTGTAGATTTTCGTATGTATTTTCATTTTGGCAGCCAACAAAAGTCGATTTTATTGAAAATTTCTTCAGCTATTTTGCAACGTTTTCTTTTATGCGATTTTATTTGATTTTTTCTATAATTCGAAAGCATTTTAAGAAGTTGCGTCAGGCGGAGAACACGAACGCTCCTTGATAAATATTGGCTTACCAATATGAAGCCATACATTGGGTAAAAATACATATATATAAATAGATATATGTAGATATATATATATATGTATGGTAGCCTCAGACAGTGACTGGTTCCAGAGTGCCGAGCAAGGACAAGTACGTTGACAAGTGGGCGGATGCTGGGTTTGATTTGACCAAAATTTGGGTTTGAGTTCAGCTGATGCCTTGGTTGGGTTTGGTTGGACTCGGTTATTACTGGGTTGACATCGCCATGTCAAAACGGCAAATTGCTGGGAAACATGTAATTTTCATGGTTAGTTACATTTTTATTGTGACATTAAGTGGTTCGAGTTGCTGCTCTGTTTTACGTTTTTCGTTTTTTGTTTTTGTTTTTGCTTCGTTTCTGGAGCCTATGAACTGATTGGAATGCCCACATGAAAGGCTATTATCTCAGCGATTACGAGCATTTTCAGCCGGCTCTGCATGCAATAAGCCCCTCTTACCATCAACATCAACCATCAACAGAATGTGTCTGTGGTGCACACATGCAAGGAAAATGGGAAATACAAATTTATATTGGCACCAGCAAATTGTTAATACTCTTACCTTTACCCCAAAAAAATAATTGAGTTAAAAATAAAATAAACATAAAACTAATTATATAAAAATATATAAATATTTTTAAATTATCTCAGAAATTTATATACAAATTGTATATAATGATTAATTTATAGTCTAATATATTTTTGATGAAATATTTCAGATAGAGTATATCGCTAATAAAAAATAGACAAAGATACAAAATTATGTGAGATAGACAATGCAAAATAGTAAGTGAGAGGAAGAGAGCGAGAGATAGATAGAGAGCGAGAGAATTGAGCGAAATAGAGAGAGTAAAATAGATGAATATTAATGCCTAAGCCGAGGGAGATAAACAAAGAGAGAGTAAATAAATTATACTGACAATTTTAAATTTACATTCCGCATACAAAATAATATTAAAGAATTTTGCGATTGATCATGAATATTGTCAATGCTTAAGTGAACTGTCAACACTTTGCTTAAATGCAATATACACTCAAAGTTGAAGGACAACATTGTTAGAGTATACTTTCAGCTAGCTGTTTAGCCGGAAATGTGTGAGTGAGGCAAGTGTTGTCCATTTAACAGGGTAATTCAACACTCCAAACAGTGGACGGAGTGGACGGCCGTAGATTACCCGACAGCCTGGCTGGCTGGCTGCCTCACTGGCCTGACTGGCCTGACCCGGCCTTCGCCTGCCTGGTTGACTAATGGACTGATTGACTAACTGGCTGCAGCGTCATGCAGCTCATTGGCGTCCTGCAATTTCACAGAATCCGAATACATTCATCAAGTCTGAAGCGTTTCGTTGAAGAGTTTGTTTTGTTATTCGGCTCTGTCATGGCGTCTATCCTTGCCATGACTGGACTGCGGATTAGATCAACATTTGTGTTTACTGCGCCAGCTGGCATACCAGCAGTAGCAGCAGGAGCAGCAGCAGCAGCAGCAGGAGCAGCAGCAGCAGCAGCAGGAGCAGCAGCAGCAGCAGCAGGAGCAGCAGCAGCAGCAGCAGCAGCAGGAGCAGCAGCAGCAGCAGCAGCAGCAGGAGCAGCAGCAGCAGCAGCAGGAGCAGCAGCAGCAGCAGGAACAGCAGCAGCAGCAGGAACAGCAGCAGAAGCAGCAGCAGTCGCACCAAACACGCGGCGGCAAACGTCAAACAATAAATCGCAGCTCCTTGTGCTTGCCAGCATAATAAGTACGTTAGCTTCTGAGTTTACGTAATCCATTGCCTACACGGTTGCCCATTTGCGATTAACCCGCCCAAAGAGCCAAAGCACACACACACACACATATACAAATAGACAAAGAGACTCACAGAGTGAAAGAGAGAGAGATAGATAGAGAGAGAGACGGAAAGCCACAATACATAGACATAGATAGAAAAGCCGCAGCTACAAAGCAGACAGCATCAGGTTAAGTTCACCTTGAAGGCGGGTTAGAAAAGTGAATGAAGCAGAGCTACGGCTCTGGAATGGGCGAGGGCGAGGGCGGCTAGACTCGGCGTAGATGGGCGAGCTAGATGAGGAAGCCTGCCACGAGAGACGGAGCTGGAGCTGGGCGGGGGCATGGTCTTTGCTTTGCTGGTATCTTCTGTTCCTTGGCTCTTTGCATTTTATTGTCGAAACGTTGCGCTCATTGTCGTTCCTCTTGTTGTTCGTTGTTGTTCTTATTGTTATTGTTGTTGCTGTTGTTGTTGTTGTTGCTGCCATTGTTGTTTATGTGCGGGTATCAAATCGCTATTATGGCATGACGATGATGACTGTACCTCTTTACCTCCTCGCTGCGACTCTTTGCCTCTTTAATTCTATACGTACTTATGCTCACGTACTTGAGCAGGAATACTTGAACTACTTTGACTACTCGCATACCCTAAAAGGGTTCGTACTAGCTGAATTTTTGAATAGACCACGAAACAGACATATCAATTTCGTTAGCTAAAAAGCTGCGCGTTTCTTAAATATGATGCTCGTACTTAAAATGAAATATTTTAATATTTTATTTTAAAATACATATTTTAAAACTTGAATTTTCATTTAAACGTCTAAATGTTGAAAGGTTGTTAAAGAAACAATTAGAGCTTTTAAAGTGTAGTAAATAAAATAGTAAAACATTTTTAAAATTTAGAAATAAAATATTAAAATATTTAATTTTAATGAGTTTTTCAATATGTGCTTCAATATATTTATCTGCTCTTTATTGCGTCAAATGGCTCAAGACTTTCCTGATTATTATTACAGGGTATCTTGTGTAAATATCAGTATTGTAGTTGCAAAATAAACAGCAAGTTCTGCTTAGTATTTATCTGCGTGTGCGTGTGTGTGCTTGTGTATGTTTGTGTGTGTGTGTGTGTTTCTGGCGCTTGTTAACGCCCTCGTTTTGGCGGCTTTTCGAAAACTTTGCCAGCGCTGCTGTTATTAGGCAAAATTAAAGACTTTTGTCGCCTACACGCTCTGAGAGAATGCACGTACCCAGAAACAAATGGGCTTTGTAAATAAGCAAACAAAGCCTAGCCTCCGATTCCATGGTGTGAGGTAGCGGGTGGGGGCTGTCTGAAGGCATAAGCCTGGACAGCGTGCAAATTATTTTAAGCAAACTTCATTCTTGAGTTTGTACAACTCGTTGCCGCTCGCTTGACACTGTCTGGGCGGGGAGGGGCGCTCAAAAGGGGGTGTGGCAGAACTAAGGACGGCATTCAGACCCACGCAGCCCAAGACCGAAGAAGTCTGAGCGGGCACAACTCGTTCATTGCTTGTTTTTCAATCATTATTCAGGAAAAGGCTTTTCCAAGGCTTTGGCCTCAAAAAACATTGTATACGAGTTGCCCAGATTGTTACTATACATATATATATATACATATATATACATATAAATTTTGGTGTGTCTGTGTGTAGGAGTGCTGGTGTGTTTGTAGAGTATCGTGTTTTGCACGCTTTTAATTAAAATGGGGGTCTACGATTTTTCACTTTTGCTCGGCTTTGAGCTGTGATTTATGAAACTTGCTTTCATGTTTTATAGTTTTATGTATGTATAAATGTAGGTAGTTGGGTATAAAACTAAATGCTAAGTAAATGCTAAAAGGTTCAACCAGACACAAATACAGGCCCTTACACATACACCCACATACACACACACATCCACACACACGCAGATTGAAGCAACTGGATCTGCAGTTTTAATTGAAAACAAGTTTAAAGGTCAGTCGAATGCGGTCAAGTGTGAGCAAAGCAACCTGTCCGAAACCTCAAATACAGTCCCTTAGGTGCTCATATGCAAGTCATCAGAACAACGACTGACTGAATATGAGGAAACCAAAGACACAAAAATATATAAATTATATATATCTACACAAGTATATATAGCAATGGGCTCTTATCGGGCGGCACAGCCCCTGATGGCTTGCGTTTGTGCGTTCGCTTGTACATCATGCGATTAACAAAAATGCCAGCAACTAAGTACACCCCTACACTACACTAAGCATAATTAATAGCATGTGACCCACCGCCCTATGCGGCCGTAAGACATTTGCTAATATTGATACATACATAATAAGATTATGGGGCACGTGAATGCTGCCATTTGTTATCACTCATTAAAGGCATGAGAAAGGAGATAGAGCGAGCCAGGAGCAGCCGCAGCCGGAACCCAGTCATGGCACTTAATGACAGACGCGTTTCGCTTTTCGCATTTCGCATTTCGCTTTTCGCATTTCGCATTATTCGCCTTAAAGCTATTCGTGTCACACGCTGCGTATGCGTAACATGCCCAACGGCTGCCTTTGACAGCATTTAATGCGCAGCTGGGCACTCCCATAAATATGTACAAATTGAGTACAGTAATTGCAGCAAATTTCAATCACTTTCCAAGCAAACATAAAACTACAACAATGTTAAATGGTTGATTTAACAGCACACAACATTGCGTACATACACTGCGCATATTGCACTGCTCTGTCAGCTGAATGGATGAATATTTAGTCAATAAATGAAAGCGACCGCTTGATATTTCAAACGAGCTGCTCACCTGTCATGACAGCTCATGAGCTGCATGTGTGTTTGATGGATGTGAGGCAAATCGAATGATACATAAATCTGTTATTTCGTGGACTTGTTAATTAAATTGAATAGCATGGAATTAGTTGCGAGTGCTTTCTGGCATTTACCACATTGATTGGATCACACACAGGTATTCATATTTTCCAAATGGAAGCCCTTATTCAAAATGCCTATTGCTTTGTTCTAATCAAATATTTTGTGTGTGTTTTAATCCTTTAAGACTGCAAATAACTGTAACTGCTTGCGTGTCTTTCAATTTCATGCCAAATGGAAAATGAAAATTTGCAATATTCAAGTCCCAAGAGCTGAAGCAATCTATAAGCCATTTTCGTGCTGCGCAAAAATTGCAGCACGAGTAAATTTTCGATTTGCGGCAAGAATAATTTGTCTTTTATTTTATTTGATTTTTAAAAATCGTCCATTCTCGGCATACCAATAAAGTGCGTTCAGGATTGCAATAAACTATTTATGGATGACTAGCCTTTAGGTATCCCAATTACCATTAATTGAGTTTCCATGGAATTGTCTGTTTGGTCACTTGTGAAAGCTCTTCACGCACAAATCAATACCGAAAAGCGCATAAATAATGCAGCATTTGCCATTGTCATTCCGAAAATTCTCAGAGATTTTGTCGACGTCATCGGAGAAATATGAAAAATACAAACAAAGCTTTTATTTGTCATTCAATTTGATAAGTGATTTTATAAGAATGAGAATTTCTGTTATTTCTTCTTGATTGAAAATGACTTTCGTCATTAGGGCTGAGTGGCGAGGCAGTTTCAATAATTGTTGGAGGCCGGGCCTCAGGATATGCGAGGAGGGTAAACGGATGTGAAGTCCTTTTCTCATGTTTCGCTTGTCTATGTTGCGCCCTGTATCAATGCCCGTCTTTTGGCCATTATCCATTTAACAATACAGGCCAATTAGAAACCGGTATTGCCTTTTGGCCATGACACCGTATCCGTTTTCCTAGTTCTTGTTGCTGTTATTGTTTTTGTTGCTGCTGTTGTCGTTTTCTGGTTGTTTTTGTAGCTGCCTTTGGATTTTGTACGTTTGTACTTGCAGCAGCTGATTGCGTTCCTTTTTTTCCTAGTACTGTTTAATTAAAAGTCGTTATGGCTTCGAAGCCATAAAAGTTGTGATTTGAACCAAGTCAATTGGCTTTTGGGGCGATTGCATTTAGGCACATGAGCATAAAAATTAAACGTTACCGGTTGCAGCTAATGAAACCCAAACCGAAAGACAATCAACGGCAACGACGTGACAGGCAGTCAGTCAGACTGACAGACAGACGTGAGAGAGAGAGAGAGAGAGAGAGAGAGAAACCTGAGGCCTGACAGCGAAGCGTGTGTGATGGCTGCTCACTTTAATTTGAAGTGTGCATATGTTGGCCATTATTCCAGCATTATGATGCTTCACTTTGTCTCTTCCACACCCACACACACACACGCACACAAAAGACAGTTGCCGCACTCTCCGCCTGGCCTTAGCTTTATGCATGCCACATGCCTAAGGCAGAGTCACAGAATTCAGCATCATCCGCACATTGCACACATGCCGCGCGTCTGTTCCATTTGTACGGAGGCATGGTCGGATGGCAGACGGACGGACAGGCGCACAGTCGTAAGCCCAACATCTATTTTACATTTCCACATCATTTGTTCTAGCCATGAATTGAATGTATTATACAGCAGCCGCACCATAGGTGGTCGCACAACAGACGCATTCGCATTCGCATTCGCATTCCCATTCAGATTCACATTGAGCCCAGCAGTTGGCTGACCATTCCGAGCAGCTCGTCTGTGGGTCTGTGAGTCTGTGAGCAGCGAGCCACATGCGTATGTGATGTAGCGCATAATGATAACGTGGCTCGAATGTTATCCCAAAAACGGAGCATCATTTAACCCCCAAACTCAAGCACAAACACACACAGCACACACACACACATTGTCAATGCCATACCCAATAAGCGTGCGGCATGCTAACCGACTTTTATTGGCATATGATTATGGGCTCCCATTTTTTATGCCCTACTCTTAACAGTCGCTAAGTGCAGCGCCGCAGAAGAGACTCAGCGAGAGAGACCCCGAGTGAGAGTTGCACATAAAAGTTATATAAACACAACATAAAATAAATTGAAATATTTACAAGCGAGCTTGTAAATGTTCTCACAATGTTATATGGGCACACGAGAGCATCTCCTTTGTCATTTGAATGCGACCCACACTCGACGGCAGACAACAATGGAGCGTGCATATATAAAATGCTCCAAAGCCCAGCTATCAATTCATCAATTTCACTAACAACAAACGAAGACCACTTCATATCTGACCACAACAAATGTGTTCCGGCAAATGATTTCTCCTGCATAGAATAGCTACTTACATGAAGATAAAGAATGTGCCCGAATCAGAAATAAAGACCGATATTTGCCAAGCTCTGATAATATTTTGATAGGAAATTGGGCTACGAAAATATAGATGAAGCTGAATGCAAATACTCAAAACCCAAATTCGCATTAGAAGAGCATGCTTATCTTATTTTTGTACCGTTGCTTTCAAATCAGCTTCAATAAAAGGCTATTCAACTCACAATATATTGGGTTGAGTACCATACCTGGCTCTAATGTTGTTCAACTCTTTTTGACTGCTGAAAATTTTCATTTAATTATTGGTGGATTGTATATCATAATTGGAATTCAGTGCGAGCCTTGTAATAACGATACAAGTTGAGCTACTAAAGCTGTTAGCATTAAATACATTTATACGCTTTCGTACAAATGCATTCTACGTCCACGATGGATAAATAAAATTGGCCATAAAAATTTCATTGCCTACTTTTGTGCGCCGCAATAATTTTACTGCTTGCTGTAAGCAGGGTAATTAAGCAAGCAGTTCCAATTGCTAAACAACAATTCAATGCATACTCGCAGAGGGAATACAGACATTACTGAAATGGTAAACTAGCTCCAACTATATGTTGCACCTTCAGCAACTCGTTCGTTTGACACGCAATCATTAGGGATCCCTTTCAAGAGCCAACTGTCAGGCCGACCCGCTCCCTTTGTGGGGTGGCCAATTAAAACATTATTAAAGGCTTACGTGTTTGATTGCCTTAGCGCCCAGCTAAAAACAATCTAAATGCTAATTTATTTACCTCAGTGGCAGATTTTTTAATAGCATTTATATATTTTTTATGGCCTGTAGATAAAATTACACTTGTATTTTGTTAGACATGGGGCATAAAGCCGCCATTAACAGAGGCCCATTTACTAAACGCTTTGGTGCCCTGGCACAAACAATGATTCCCGTAACTGATGTGTTTACAAGAGTGTGTTCGTGTTTGTGGCTATGGCTGGGTGTCTCTCTGTGTAGGTGTGTGTGTGTGTGTGTGTGTGTGTGTGTGTGTGTGTGTGTGTGTGTGCGTGTCCTACTTGTCTCCATATCAGTCGCTATTAATGTCAACCGCCCGCTGGCTTCGCTCACCGGCTGAACTTAACTGGTCCTTTAGACCACGTTGGGTTACCTTTACTTTATGAATTTATGGCTTCGTAGTTGCTTTACCAGTTAAGCTGCCTCCAAGTAGGAGGCTGCGTCACTATTTGCGGTCGGTCGGAAAGTCTGTATAACAGCGATGAGAGCGAAGCATTTACAGTTCATACAATATTCCTAAGCATACAGCTTGACGCAGTGCTTTCTCTATGCATATGTGTATGTGTGTGGCTGTGTGGGTGTGCGTGTGCGAGTGTAGAATGTGCATATACATACTTAGCGCAAACTTTTGGCGGCCTACAGCATGCCAACTTTGAACTTCGACGTTGTCGCTGCTGCTTGGCCTCTGTTTACATTGTTCCAAAGCTAAATGTCATTATAGCCGGGAGTCGCCCGGCACCACCCTGCACCGCCCTGACCCACTCTAGTGGCTGCTTTTGCTACTGGCAAAGGGGAGAAGCTTGTTTGCTTGCATGCATGTCGCCTGTGTACACACATCTATCTATGGCAGTGTGTTTGTGTGTGTAACAGTGCGTATGCGTGATGCGCATAAAATGTCATGCGAAAATAAAAGCCCCACGCACACACGCACACACGCACAGCACAGCTCACACACATTCAGACAATTCATTTGTGTGCCCAGCAGTCGCCCCTCTAGATTTTTGCTGTCTGATTTCAGCATGTCCTTCGTGCTATGCGCGCTACCCCTTTCTGGCACTCGGGCGCAACGTCCTGGCAGAGCGAAGGCGTTGTCACTTTATCTTAATGTGTTACCACCTACAACTTGGTGCCATCGCCTCTCGCCTGCTATCTGGCTGTTGGCTGTTGGCTGTTGGTGTGCTTGGCAGCTCAATGGCTCCCTGCGGTAGCATAATATCATCATTTATTGATCCGATTTATGTGACAAGCGAAAACTATGCGCTCGCCTCCATATTGGGCGGCTAACATGTTGATAGCTAGCGGGAATTTAAAAAACACACTTATCGCACACAAATTAGCGAAGAGATGCGTAACGCCCCCAGCTTAAAGGAGCTCAAATGGCAGCGGAGCTGTCAATTGAATTTATTTAAGAAATGCAATGTGCCTCGAATTTAAAGCAGTTTAAATAGCTGCAGAGCTGTCAATAAATCATCTTGCAATGATGGGCCTAGGCCTTGGCTGCCCCAATCACATGCATAATTTATATGTTAATGAATATCTATTTTGCTTTTGCGGTTTTTGCCAACGTATAAATTACAAATTGTATGCCCAGCCACACGGACGGACAGGCGGCCGCTTCTACGCAGTGGGAACTTTAATTTACTGACTTTCGGGCCATCAGCTGCCAGACGAGGTAGTCAGCTTTGGCTTGGAACAGACCAAGCTCAGTTGGCCAGTTAAGTGCAAAGCAAGTTCTGCAAACGGCAGGCCCAGTCATGCCGCGCTCTGTCCCGCTGCTTTCTCTGCCTGCTTTGCCTGCTCGACCGCAGCTGTGGATGTACCTACCAATCGTAGCGTACGTGTAGCGGATGCGCTCATAAATCAATGCTGAAATCAAATAGTACTCGTCGTTTTCTACATGTACATACATATATATGGAGCCTACACTCGGAGACGGGGCCAACCGGATGCCAGGGAAATGGTCAGCCGACGCCACCGGGCTAGCTCACTGAGTGTGACCCCTGTCCCCGCCTAAGGGGCAAAGCATTCCTGCTGACTGCTGCCTGCCGCCTGCCGCGTGCCGCCTCCTGCCTGCCAATGTTCAGCTTTTTTGACATGGGGCTCCAGGCAACGGTCAGCTCTAAAGTACATAAGTATGGGGAGTCGGAATTAAAAGTAAGTCTGCATCCTTCGTTTTGGGATCAACCTTTTTCACGCACACCTAACAAAGTTTCACTTATTTGGAAAAATAAATAAATAAAGAAGTGCAAATAAGGCATAGAAAATAAAGTCAGTCATTTAAGTCGCAGCCGAGGCATTGTTGGCCAACACCGATTGATATGGCAAATTTCGTAAGATATTTTTAGCACACCCCAAATTTGCACTTTGACCTGTGAGCTGTGAGTACTGCTGTAATGTGCTTCATATTCTTTTTCACGGAAAGGCAAGCTCTTGCAAATTTAATTTGCTGTTATTCATATTTTTGTTGTTATAATTCTCTGTTCGCTGTTGCGTCAATTTTTTGCAGTATCAAATGAAAATTGGAAAATTCCTGGAAAAGTATCGAGTGACTTACAAATGGAACTCGGCCTGATATGCATATTCGCCTTAAAAGCCATGTACATTTTTTATTAGAACGACCCGAAACGAATTTCGTTTTATTCATCTGTTTGACATTTCGACAACTGTTTAATTTAAATAAACCTGCTAAAGTAACACGCCAAGTGGGTTGAGTTCTGTAGCTTAAAAGACATGTTCGAAGAATTGCAGGCTTATAAAATACAATTAAGCTGAAAAAGTATTCATTTTATTCGGAAGCAAGCAAAGCAACAAATGCAAAATATATATATAATACGTTACACGAGTATTAAATTTCACTTAGAAAATATAAAAAAAAAATATATATATATAGAAATAAAGATATTTTCATCAACAACATTTTATAAATAAATTTATTAAATAATATATCTAGAGTATGAAGAGTCATGTTTCAAGTCATCTTTGTCGGAACGGATTCAGCAACTTGTTTTGTTCTATCCTTACCTGCATTTTTAAATATATACAATGTATATATATATATTTATATATTTCTTTATATTGATATGATATACAAAAAAAAACATGTCCCTTGTGCTGTTGCCTTGAAAGGGGCAAACATCAGATTGAATACCTGTGAAACTCTTTTGGGTGTAACCCTAACAACAATTTCTGGCCCTTCAACAGCTGCGGGCCCATAAACGAGCTGCTAATGCAGTATCTGACAAAATTTTATAACTCACAACACACACACATATACACACTCGCAGGCAGGCAGGCAGACACACCGAGTGCTCCGCCCCCACTACCTTGAACGCCAATTAAGTAATCAGGTTGTTGGCTTACCAATTTTGCATGAAATTCTCTTATCAGCTCATTTTTTCTTTAGACAGAAGCCAATGCCGCCATCAACATGGCTCTTAGCCTAGGCTTTCGGGCTGTTTCAGGGCAAAGTTTTACGTGTCTTAGTCGTGTCCTTTGGCGATGTCGTCAATTTCTACTCTCACAGCGGGGTTAAGTGCCCGGGGCCAAGTTTTTAAGGGCCTATTCAATTTCTACGCTTGATTAAATAATGTGCCATGTTGTTAGCTGTTGCTGTTGTTGTTGTTGCTGTTGTTGTTGTTGTTGATGTTGGCAGACGCTTTTAGCGTTTGAGACCTCGACTAGGACAATTTCCATGTACACACACCACCACACACATATACACACATACACACGCGCACGCACTCTCTGCTCAGATTATGTTTATTTTGGGTCTATGTGCGTATGACAGACGGCAGACCATCAAAATGGAAAATGTTTTGCTTGATGAGCTGTGAAAAAAAGGAAAAACTTCAAAAAAAAAAAAAAAAAACAAGTAAATGGAAGAAGCAGCGGCAGTGGCAGTGGCAGTGGCAGCTACAGATCTGGCCAAATTATATATGCGACAGCATAGAGCAGCAACTGTGAATGCGGCTGTGGCCATGGCCCGAACAAGTACTTTTTTCTGCCTATAAATGTCGCACTCATTTTCAATTCGAACTACACTCAATTCTATTTATTTGCATACATGAGCAGGAGCGCAGATGTGCCTCAGCACTCTTTTCATGCCTCGCCACAAGTATATATGTATTTATTTAAATGTATATATGTATGTGTATTAGTATGTGTGTGTGCATTGGTATACAGTCATTTGTGTGCATTTATTCATGCTGCTGTTCATTATTTTAATTTTCTAACGCATAACTGAATGCAGCCAGCAACATGTTGCCAACTTCTTCAGCCGCAACATGTTGCTGGCCGTCTCTCACAGTCGCTCGCTCTCTCTCGCTCTCTCTCTCTCTCTCTCTGCGGCGTGTCGCTCTTGCGCTCTTAGTGTTAAGCTCGGTCCTTCGCCGCACCATCTACGGGTTAACATGGAACTCTGTCACCGAGTCAGTGGGTCAGAGCCGAATGCGGCGTATAGGTTATATGACGTAGCTACCCACTCGACTGCAGCTCATTGAAACTTTTGCAGCTCATTGAAATTAAAGCTGGTTAATTAGCAGGTGGCAAATTGTAAATTGCTTACAAATTGCTGCCATCCAGCTGCGAGTCAATGTCTATGCCAAAACAAAAGGCGCCAAGGCAGCCAACCACCAGAAGAGCGAAATGACAGGGCCGACGGTAATTGGACGGGTCAGTGGATCAGGTTCAGGCTAAATGTTTGTCTTGTTTTTGCTAATTTTTGTTTCCCAAGAGCTGCTCACATGTTTTGGCTTTGGCCGTGCGCTTGCAATAACAATAACACGTCAACAGGGTCAGGCGCACAACAGCAGCAACAACAACAATAGCCATTGCAGCGAACCAAATGTAAACAAAACTCATGTAAATCACGCATACGCAGCGTTGCACGCGCACAATAACAACGTAAAGAGGGGGAGGGTGGGTGGGGAAGGGGTGTAAGGCGACCTGCAGCACAAGTGGTCTCTCTTACAGCATCATCCAATTGAAGCGGCTGACAAGTGTCTAACTGGAGCACTTGCCGCATAATTCTAAGCACATTAAACCTACTCACATCCGAGCTGGCAAAAGGTACAATGGCTCTGCTTTGCAGGATGCGACCCGGAGTCCCGACACAGTCACCGGCTGAGCTCCTGCTGTGTGAAAAACAGTTTCCAGCCGAGTGCAATCGAAATCTCCATTTTGGCAACAGTGCAAAAAGGCCATTTCGACTATCATTGAGCTCGTATGAAAAAATGTCACTGACTGTGCTAATTGTTATTGCATCAAGTTGATATGCACGTTCCATGGGCACTCTCCTTTGTAAACACATTTTTTGCGGTCACTTCAAACAAAGCCACGAGCTGTATGGCATGCACTGTTGTTTGGCCAATCAATATGCACCTGATATTTACAATTAGTTTATTTTAATACTATTTATTTTAAGTATTTTTAAGTTACGTCAACAATTTAGGATAAACAATTCAGCTGAATTGTGTAACTGTAGAGCAAGCCAATTAAGCTTACCCGGCTTACTGTTATTAATTTATAATATGTATCTATAAATGGCGAATAAAATATCTACTGCTTTTATTTTTACAGCATTTTTATTTATTTCTTTATTTATTTTTTGTATGTGTTAACTCTTTCTGTGTTCAAATGATTTACATATTTACATATAATTCATGCACGTGTGAACTTTCCATATTATCTAAAAGAACAAAAATAAAAATGCAAAATAAATTAAGTCTTTTTTCTTGCTGTCACTAACCCAATTTCAATCGGTTCATTGCATATACGACAGTTCAAAGAACTAAATGTCATATTAAAATGCTCAATTAAGGCAAATGTCCCGCAAATGCAAATGCAAATGATGTGAATCGGCTCTGCAAAAAGAAAAGTCACAAACCATAAAGCCGGACGAATAAAAAAGGGGCCAAAAATCCTAGAAATGTGAAGAGGAAAAAAACAGCGAAAAATATACCGAAAAATCAATACAAAAATTTAGATAAGTTCGCCATGCGGAATAGATGAGTTTTCCAACTAAGCGGAGCTATCGGAAAAACAAAAGGGTTTCGATTCGTATAGCTAAGTAAGTTACATACAGGATAGTGTATCTCATAGTGCAATAAAAAACGCTCTTCAGCCGTATAAATGTATATCGTAGTACTCACACACACACATACAGACTGATTAGGTGCAATTGATGACATCGAACGGACGTTGCTTTTAGAATTTGTGCATTTCTTTTTTCGATTTCTGTGTGGGATGCTAATTAGATTCTGCTTCAATGCATAACGAATCGCTTGTGTTCCATGTTTAATATGTGGTCGAGTAAGCTAATTATTGCTGCGCAGCTCCATTGGTACTCACTTATCTCTTAATCATGTGCATCTGTAGCATCTGCTGCAATTATAGCAGCCTTATCGAATCGCACGTTGAGGTCTGCACACTTTGCATATTGGCCATAAGTATTTACGTGCACACTTCCTCAGCTGGCAGCTGTCATGCACCGCGTCGCACTTTAACAATACTTTACTCTATGGTATGTAAATAAACAGAACACTCCATAAATTCAATTCCATATGCTGCCTTTAGCGAGAGGAAGCTCCCCTCAAGCACTAAGCCCGCACGCCGTGTGTGAAAATTGAAGTGGGTTTTGGCTGGGTTTCATTTGTGCAGCACTTCTTGCCACACATACTTGCTCTCTCCCTTCCTCTCTGCCATTCTTCCACTCTTCCACTCTTCCACTCTCCCACTCTCACTCCCTCGCTCTGCTCCATTGTGTATGTGTTGCACTTTTGCCAGTCGAAATTTCATACAAATTTCATACATTTCTTTTGAGATTGCCTGTGTCGCGCCCATTAACCGCCAAGTGTGCGCAATTACAGGCAAGCCACGTGGCACGAGCACAACCCGGGAGTCCAAGCTGACAAAAAAAAAAAAGAAAAGAATGAAAGGAAAAGAAAAATGAAATAAAGGAATGCGAAAGGAAAGGACGCAAGTCGCAGGAAGCCGCCCGGTTCGCGCTTTACAGCTGATTTGCATTTTTGGGGCAGGCACTGCAGGTGGCAGCAGTCGACGCATAAGAGCTCGGCTCTTTGTTGTTGTTGCCATTGTTGTAGCAGCTTGACTCGGAGCTCAGCTTACAGCTGGCAGCGTTTGCCTTATGGCCGGTGGGCGTGGCACACTTGTGGCATCCGCTCGCTGGCGCCCCAGCTGCTGGTCCTGTCACATTTCCTTTATGCTCGAACCGTCTGCTGAGTGTTTCGCTTAATGCAGGTAAACGAGTTTTTTATGTTTCCAGCCAAAGGGCACTGCGGCGAGGGGGCGTGACCGCTGCCACCCACTCGCTGCTTACTTAATGAGACATTTTGCACATAAAAAGCAAGTGCTGCAAAGGAAAACCGAAGAAAAACTGACAGCAAGTGCAGTTTATTGTATTGACGGATACTTCAATTGGCCAACAGACAGCGCCAGCCATAAATCAGCTGCGCGCGCGTGTGTGTGTGTGTGTGTGTGTGTGAGAGAGAGAAGGTATTAAAATTAACCAACTAGCAGCTCAATAAACATTATCTTGAATACACTGTAGCCTGGCAGAGCAAAGCCACAGACTGTTGCTGCTGCTGCTGCTGTTGCTGCTGCTGTTGCTGCTGTTGTTGTTGCTGCTGTGGAGGCTGCCAAGACGACAATGACAGCATGTGATGAATTGTGCACACGTTCCAAGCCAAATGGAGGCTGAGACTGATGGTTATGCTGCTGCTCATGTGGGCTATCACACAGACACACACACACACACACACACATAAACACCTAGCCCGCAGTCCAATCGAGCTGCTGTTGCTAGTGCTGCAAAGCCTTTTTGATGCAGCAACCATAACTCATCGAGCCAAAACACTTGCCGCCTGAGATAAAAACTATCATTTGCCAAAGCTGACTGTAAAGATGGCCAGTGTTAAAGCCAGGTGATCCCATCCACCTGAGCCCCGTCCGCCCCGCTCTCTCTCTCTCTCTCTCTCTCTCTCTGTGCTCCGTTTCGTGTGTCCTGCCTGCCAAATGGCATTTCACACGTTTTTATCGCACACGAAAACAAACAAAGCATGAACGAATTTTATTATCTACGGCTGTCGAATACTTAATGCTCTTGGGTATATGCTCCTAAGATTTATCGTCTGAAGCTGTGGATTACTATACATTTTATTATCTGATTCCAGTCTAGTTGACATGCTAATGAAAATTGCCTATATTGTTGAGCTGAGATTTGACTAGTCATGAATTTCATTGGCAATAGTCAAGAAATATTTTGCATTTATCACACGTTAGCAAAAATTAAAATGTATATTTAATTATATTATAAATCAATAGGTCAATAGTTATATTTGCTTCAATTTGTTTACTTTAATGCTATTACATAAATATATTTTAATGCGTGCAAAATTACATTCAAAGATCTTGAAACTAAATTTCTTCACAGAACAATCTAAAGTTTTGAAGTGTTCCATCCATCTTATATAGATTATATATTCAAAGTGGCTTCCTCTTTTTAAGACTCTTAGTTAGGGTATATTAAGGCAGAGTCATTTATTTTGCTGCTGCTGCTGCTGCTGCTGTTGCTGCGCTTGATGACGCTACTGATGACTAGATGACTTGATGACTTGCCGACTTGACGACTAGGCAGCCTGCGACTGCTGACTGGCTTCTCCTTTTGCTTTGAACCCTGACTTTGTCGGGTCAGTGTGACGCCATTGATGACACGCACGCGGCGCTGTTGTCTTTGGCCTGTCAGCTCGAGTAGTATGTGTAGACCCCACAAAGAGCCCCACCCGCACACGGAGACAGCTTCTCTAAAGAACCTATGCGTAGTGTTTTGCATATGTTGTTGGCCATTTGTTTATTGTTCCGAGGCGAGTAAAGAAGAAAGCAATGGCAGCGACATTGTGGCGCAAATTATTCATGAAGTGAATGAGCTCAACAAATCCGTTTCGCTCTCCCCCTCTCACTCAGAGCTCACAGCTCTCAGCTGCCAGCCTCGGGCAGCCCTTTCTTAAGAGGTTGCGCCCCCGCAGCCCGTGCCGGGACGCAGTCAAGTGGCCTAATACATATTTTTGGCAAGCCAAAGTGGCTTTAACCCCAACCTTCTAAAAGCCCGTAGCCAGAATTTCTCTTTCACTCTTTTCGTCTGTTTAGTTTTTTTGGTTTTTGTTTTTTTTTTTTTTTCTTTTTTTTTGGCATGTTTTGCATATTTGCGTGGGCGTACCGCAGCCCCTGGCGCCCTCCTCGAGACTGTTGTTGTTGGCTGTCGGAAAATTGTGCGCCAGTTAAATCGTATTAACTTTTACCGCCAACTGACTGAAGTATATTAAGAATATATTGAGCCGCTTAAAATACAAGTCTATTCCAATCTGGGCCTGCTGCTCCTTGGCCCTGCTACTTTTGGCAACGATTCAAATAATAATAAGAAGCAGCAGCAACGGCACGAGGAAAATTGCATTCGCATGCAACGTTTGGCGTAGATTTGCGCATGCATCCCCTGGCCTCAGCTCCGGCTGCGCCCAGATATGTTGTACGGCAATCCAGGAGCAGGATATAGGGACACCGAGGATCCGACACATGCATCGAAGTGGGTTTAAACTGCAATTTATCTAGGCAGCCCGAGGCGAGTGCGGGGCGGCAGCAGCGAGGCAGGACGTCGCATAAGGATAAGCATAAGTTTGCACACCATTTTCTGCGCTTTGAGCTGCGACTCGACTCGAGCTGAGACAGAGGCTGGGGCGGTGCGACTGTATATTTAACTGGGGCAAATAGGGAAATATATAATATATATATGTATATATATATATATATATATATATATATATATATATATATATATATATATATATATATATATATATATGGACATATACGAATACTTTGCATCTGTGCAGCGCGGCTTTGAATCTATTATTCATATGGGGAGCCATGTGTCATATGGCCAAGCCCCGACTCGTCGTAGCATATATAAACATATACATATATATCAATGGAACTAATTGTTGTGCTAGTGTAACATATGTCTGCCTCCCTCTTTCTCAAACTCTTTCAACATAAATGTGCATGTATGTGTGTATGGCTTGTGTATTTAGTCACATTCCCCTGGGCAAGGGGGTGTAGACGTCAATGCCGAGTGAAACATTTATGTGTAAATTGTTGGATTAGTCGATTATCCCCCCAAGGGCTGGGTACCGCAAAGAAAGGGCTTAAGGCTCTGCAGTTCAAAAAGTTCAAAGAAAGCTCCCAGGCAGCCAGATGTTTAATTGATTGCTGGCTTAATGCCTTACTAAGCGCTAAGCTGCTGCTAAGCCTTAAAGCGTGAGCACAGCAAATGCTGCCTCATGCCCCAATTAGGCTGTCAGCAGTTGATTTAAGTCGTGAGAATTACTAAAAAGGGTTTACGGCCCAGGTGTTTGAGCAGCGTTTGGAAAGTGTTTATTGATGGCATCAACATGAATTGAGAATCGCCTAGAAAGGCTTATAGCAAGGGTTAGAAGGGGTCGTAGTTTTATGGCTTTAAAATAATACAACTAAAAAATTCATTGAAATAATTTGAGATACTAAATAAATTCAGATTGAGCAATTAGAATAAAGAGTCTCTTAGAAAGGCAGATAGCTTGATTATTCTCTAATTCTGCGATATGAATTGGGTAGATGTAGAAATCCCCAAATATTAGGAGAAAAGCTCATAGCTTGATTGATTTTGAAATTAGTATATTACTATAAGATATAGCTTCAGATTAAATAGCAAGACCTGAGAATCGCTGAGAAAAGTGCATAGCTCTACAGCTGTTCTGTTCAAACGGTTCTATAATTATAATCAAATATACGTTAAAATAAACATGAATCAAATTTTATTTAGAAGAATATAAATATTAATTTTTGATTTTAATATATAAACTCAGAGTTCAAAAGGTTAAACAAACTTTCATGAGCAACAAAATAGACGCGAAAAGCTTTTAATGAGATTTAAAGTGTAGGGAAAGCAAAAGCTGAGCACAAATTGCTTTAAGATTGAGTGTAGTCAATAAACTTGAGTCATGTCAAGTTAATGAGTTTGCGCCAAGCCGGAGTAAACAAATAACTTTTTAAAATGGCGAAAATTAAGTAGGAAAAAATTGTAATAATAATAATGATATTCAAGGTCTTTTCGCGTGGGCAACTGGAAAACTTTGAGCACACCCCAGAGACCAATTAAGCAGCACCAGAAGCGACTGGAATACTTAACGGAGACTTTAAATTAAGCTTTGCCACAGCGGAAAGGACAACGCGAGCTGAAGTAACCTTTGTGGGTGTGTGTATGTACTTGTGTGTGTGTGTGAGTGTGGAGTGCAACCTCACATGTTAATCAAATATTCGGCAATCAATGGAGCTAATTATGCCTGTTATTGTAGTTATTCAGCTGGTGCACGTATTTACGCAGAATGTTTAAGTACTCCCCGGTTGGATTCCGTGTGTAAACAGGCTGGCAAACAAGTTCCGTTTGGCCCAGGCACCCTGCGGTGCCAAGGTTGCTGCCAGTGTTGGGCAACAGCAGAGTATATTGTATACACATGGCAAAACATGCGTAAATTAATTTAATGTTCCCTATAAATATGTAAGTCGACCTAAGCTCAATAAATTCTTTCTGTTTTCTACCCTGGAAACAAAGCAAACAATTCGAGAGGTCCTCCGGCGTTTCTGTATTGATGTGTGAAACCACTTTTAGAATTTCTTTACTTTATTTATTATAGATATATATAGCATTTATATCAAATTAAAACAAGTAAGAAAACTCTAGTCGAGAGTGCTCGACTAGATACTACCCTGAACCCAACAAATAAAAATGCTCATTTAGTATGGCTGAAATTTCAATTTCGATGTATTTAAAAATATAAATAAAATACCAAACTCATTTAATAAAATATAAAAATGTTTTGAAATAATTAAAAAAAAATTAACATCAGTTGCATCGACCGGGATTCGTACCGCGACTCCTCGGTCGAGCGTCATGCTGCTAACACACTAGGCCACCTCACTCCTGCTAGTAACGCTGGCAAAACTCAAATAGATTCACTGCTGCAGCGCCACCTACCAAAACTAAATGAAACTAACTGCTGATGTGATTCTAAGAATCTGCTAGAATAACCAAACTATTAAAAACGCACATAAAGTATAGTTAAAATTTCAATTTCGGTGTATTTAAAAATATAAATTAAATAGAAAACGTATTTATGAAAATATAAAAATATTTTGAAACAATTAAAAAAAAAAACATCAGTGTTGCACCGATCGGGATTCGAACCGCGACTTCTTGATCGAGCGTCATGCACCTAACACACTAGGCCACCCCACTCCTGCTGGTGGCGCTGGCAAAACTCAAATAGATTCACTGCTGCAGCGCCATCTACCAAAACTAAACGAAACTAACAGCTGATGTGATTCAACGAATGTTTTTGTTGTAGCTGCTGCACGTGCGTTTGTTAATTGGCCAAATATTTGATTATTTTTTATTAATTTTTGACTGAACGGAATTTAATGAAACTTTCAGCATATGATCTACATATTATATTGAATATTTGAGAAATTTGAAAAAAGAAAAATCATTCACAATTAGCTATAGAGGCACCTGATTTGAACTTGAATGTTTTTACTCGATAAAAACATAACGGGATGATTTATCGAATTTTAAAAGCAAACTCGACGTCCGCGCTGTATATACGGTCATTTTAAAAAAAAATTCAAGTCTCTAGCTCTTATATCTTCGGAAATCGACGCGTTCAAACATACGGACAGACGGACAGACGGACAGACGGACGGACGGACAGACGGACAGACGGACAGACGGACAGACAGACAGACGGACAGGGCTAAATCGACTCAGCTCGTCGCCCTGATCAAGAATATATATACTTTGTGGGGTCTGCCACGCCTCCTTCTGCCTGTTACATACATTTCAACAAAACCATTATACCCTGATTTCCCATTTTCAATGGGTTCAGGGTATAACAAACTAAATCAATTTAGCACTGGCAAATGGGGTATTCTAGTCTATGGAACTCAGAGCTGGTCGATTGCATTTGGCTGGGATTTCAACAACTCTAATGAACGCATCCTAAATGGGTTTAGTAAAGTCTTTTAATGACCAGCCAATCGATAATACGTAGCTTAATCTATTTATAATGTAAGTCCACTAATGTAGCTTAGGCACTTCCATGCACAGGGTAGTCTAATTTAGGTATCTCGCCGTCTGGCATTCTCCATCAGCACCGACTTATTTGATTCTATTTCGTTTATTGTTTGTGAGCCACGTGGCCGCTAGCAAAGTTCTAGTCCCTGTTGTTCCTGTGCCCCCAGTGCCCCTAGTGCCTCTCATCTATTTCTGCCCTGCTTCCTTTTCAGTTGCTGCTGCTGCTGCTGCTGTTGTCGACAAAGTTTGCTTTAGAATTTTTGAGCCCCAAACTAATTGCTGCAAATTACAAATGATAATAGCCACAACACACGCTCAAGGTTATATGCCGGACCATTTATTTTATTTTCAACATAAGCACAGCAGCAGGAGGCCGCGAGCCGGCCGACCGGCCGGCAGGAGGGGGCTCCTGTTGGACTGTGCCCTGCCCCCACACGTCCAGTCAGCGAGGCGCCTCTAAAGCACTGTAAGAATTATTGGCTATTTATCAAGCGACGCGTTGGCGGCCATTGCTGGCAGTGGCCTCCACGCAACGAGTCCTTCTGCTGCTCTCGCTAAGTGTTGACTTTGTGTGGCCCGCTAATTAAATATACATATGTAGGTATAACTGTACATATGTACAGAGCGTGGACACGACCGGAGGGCGTCATTAAAGGCGCGTTAATTGCGCTCAATTAATGACATCAGGTTAAACGTTAAGTGAAATTAAACAGACGCCTGGGACTGACCCTGCCGACTGTACCACGTATATACATAATAAAAAATACTTTTCCTCCTCTTTTTGTTTCTACACTTTCTGTTTTTCCCCTGGCCTGGCATTCACAATAAATCTTAGGTAGGAAAAAAAGGTACTTAAACTTCAACTGACTGCGAGAAGCTCCTGGCAACGACTCAGTGTCCAAATTCAACTTCTCTCTGGCGCATTTAGCAGCACTGCCAGAGGACACACACATACATTCACACGCACACTCACACACACACTCAGGCATAGATTCGCTCGGCTTGTCTCGCTCAACGGACATTTACAATTTATTTGGCTAATTAAAATATGTTGCATGCTAATGGAGCATTGTCAGTGGCTGCCACAAATGCTTGCCACTTGGCCAAGTGCGAATAGCCAGACCAGCATCCGGATTCACATCAACGTTATTTCTGCAACTCCTGCTGCTGCTTCTACTACTCCTGCTCCTGCTCCTGCTCCTGCTACTCCTACTGCACCTTCATCAAAGTTAACGAGCCGGAAGTGCTGCACATTTTTGGACTTGGACTCAGCTGCCTGCATCTAGTTGATAAAAGCTATTAAAGTCGGGTGATTAAAGCGTCTAGAGAACAAAAGGCAGCCGAAGCGAGAATATTATACTGAGTTGCCCCCCAGCATTCGCCTCTACAGACAACGTCTAAAAACAGTCGACGAGCCAAATTTGCTAACGTCATAATTGCAAATTGCAATTCAAGTGTTTTTTGTGGCTTTGCCTGAAGCTGTAGTGGAGCGAAAGCAAATTTGTCGAAAACAGTTCTCGGAACAAACATTGATTATATTCTGCGACTACTCCCAAGAAAAGTTAAGCATTGGAATTTGTAATTGATTGTGATTTAATGCAGCTTAAGAGTTTTTGTTACTCTTGACTTGTCTACTCTCCACAATTGATAGGAATGTACAATAAAATAATACATTATAATCTCCGGCTACTCCCAAGAATATTTAATGCTTTTCATTAATATTTGTACCTGATTGTGATTTAATGAGATTTATTCTAAGGCAACTTAAGAGTGTTTGATATTCATGTTTCCATATAAATCTGACTTTCTTGAAACTGACTTATCTTACCACAACTTTATATATCTATATGTATTACACAATATATATGTATGTAAATTGTTTTTTCGATTTCTCATATCTCTGGTTACTAACAAGAAAATGCTTATCATTAATATTTGTACCTGATACTCATGTTTCCATATAAATCGGACTCTCTTGAAACTGCCTTATCTCAGCACAGCTTTACATTTAAAGTTTATTACAATATATATATATGTAAATTGTGTTTTCCATTTCTCAGCCATTGCCTGCTCCACTCACTTCATCAACTAGCTATAAATAATAGCATTTGCTAAAATTTTAGCGGGGAGAACAATTCCACGCGTTCGCGATAAGCGAGAAAAACTCTCGACTCTCAAACGATTGCTTATCATAATATGTCGAGTCATCAGGCAGCTTTCCCTCCGTCACAAAATATGCAGAAAGCAGTAAAGTGCGAACCGAACATCCGGCCTGGTCGACCGACCCGCCGCCCTCAGAGAAGAAGCTGCCAAGTAGCAGAAGAAGAGCCAACGAAAAAAATAATAACAAACAAATTTGACTTTTGAGCAGAAAAACTTAAGAGTACTTTAAGAGTTTACGGCTTTGCAACATGAAACTGACGCATTATTCTACGACTTTGATGGGTGAGCTTTTTCAAAAGAAAAAAATATTTTTTTATGCATATAATATGTTCAAGACTTTTACGCTCGCTCAACTCATGCAGTAAACCATGAAATGTATACAAGATGAGCTGCACTTATGAGTGAGATATATATATCATGTATATTCACATATATATTTATAAGTAAGAGACGTACTTAACGAGCTAACAAGTTTTCTTTTAAGTATAAAATCTGAGAGAATCGAAAGAGTATAACGCGAATCATTTTAGTTGTTCACAATTTGCATGCATGCAAAATAATTCAATTCGAATCGATTCCAGTTGCAGCTGTAAGTCTGCCTAAGCGAATTACTCGCTCCAGTTCAGAGAGCGCGCCTTGATTTGAAGTCAATTCAATTAAGAACCATAATGCTAAACGCTTTCCAGTTGGACTTCTAATGACACTGACTGGCATTAAATAGAAAACTTGTACAAAGAACATCGCACTGGGTGCCGACACTTGCGAGTGCCAAGTGCCCATTAGGCGGGTCGACGAATGGGTGTAGTGCGTTTTCTTGACAGGTTCGTGAGGGCAAACTAAACGTTTTGGCCAGCTCGTTGAGAGGCGATGGCTAACGGGCAAAGTAAACCGCTAAGCTTCATTTACGGCCATTCCCTGGATTCATTAATTACGAAATCACATCGAGCGAGAGCATCCGATCACATCATCCAAAATGGCTCAGACAGGGCAGGCCAACGGTGCCAAATGGAACGAGTGGCGATGGCTTTTAAATGCAGAAGACATCGCCAGAAGAGTAAATAAGCGAGGAGCCGAGCGGAGCGGGGCAGAGCGGAGCCGAGTGGAGCAGCGAGTCCATCAGCCAATTGGCAAGACAGAGAGTGGCGACAGTAGCAGAGGCAACTTCAATTAAGTTAAGTCAGTTGCCTCATTTCGAGGACAACATTGGGGTGTGCCGCTGGCCCCGCCACCCTCTCCTGCACGCCATCGTTCCCTTGTCGCTCTGGCAGAAATGTTGTCGTTTGTTTCAGCGTTGAAGCTTTTTACATCATTAGCATTTCAGTTTCGTTCAGTTCCGAGCAGCTCAACTGAACTGAGCTCAGCTCAGTGGCGAGTTTTCCCTCCCGCCTGGCACAAATTCGCAAATTTTCCCATCATTAGCATTCAGCGCAATGAAACAAATACACTTAGAGACGGAGACGGCGAGATGAGTATGGCTGCGACTCGCTCACACTTATGGAACAATGCCCGCAGGCCACCGACTTTCACTGGGAGTTTACTAACCAAAGTTAACACAATATTTTTATTCATCCAAAGCCCTAAGCACTATCGAATCTGTCGAAGCCAACCGACCAGCCAGGCAGCCGTCCAGGCAGTCAGGCAGTCAGACAGGCAACAAATAAACATTCACACATCGCCTTTAATACGTTTCCCCACACAAGCTCAATTAGAGGCAGTCCATGTCCTCTGTCAGTACGCAGCTGCCTCACCCCCCACAGACAGCTTCATCTTGGCCTGGTTCTCGTCTTGCGCTCATCAGAGCTCAGCTAGAGATGGTCGTATTTAATAAAGTACATATTTCTCAATATTTACTTTACAGAGAATATCTGAAATCTCGTCCGCTTTATGTTTGCTGGAATTCAACAATTCAACTTGACTAATATTATTTTACAAATCTGAATGTATTTATTAAGATTATGGCTGTTCAGCTCATGTCAAATATCATTAAATAGAGCTGAGTCTTGGCTTAGGTCGTGTAAAGTCGGCTTAAGACATGTTAAATCCTGCTGTATTACATGGAGGGCCGTGTTGAGTTATGCATTGGTGTTATGAGTCCTGTAAGCCGATTAAATAGTTGCGTTAAGCTCCTGCAAAACTGTGTTGAGTAGATAGTGGAATGCGCAGGTCACGGTGGGGTCGTGATTAGTCGGGATAAGTCGCATTGTGAATGGCTCATTTAAGGTGATATAAAGCTCACGACCGCAATCATCCAGCACGCGCCCAGCACCAAATCTTATTTACAGTGCTGTTTCGATACTCTCCATACGTCCTTGCCTTGGGTTGTTTCTATCTTGATTTTATTATGCTCTGCTCAAACCACAGCGA
This sequence comes from Drosophila arizonae, assembly GCF_054131065.1. Taxonomy (NCBI): domain Eukaryota; kingdom Metazoa; phylum Arthropoda; class Insecta; order Diptera; family Drosophilidae; genus Drosophila; species Drosophila arizonae. Next base: position 18,221,808 of record NC_142922.1, on the reverse strand, counting down.
GGTCAGCACAAAACATCAAATAGACCGGACCCCCCCTAACAGTAGCACCCAGTGTAGTCTTCTCTCTCTCTCTCTCTCTCTCTCTCTATCTGTCTCTCTCATTCTCCCTCTCTCTTTCTCTCTATCTCTCTTGCAGGCAGCTCCTGTCGCTTTGTGTCCTTTTGCTACTGTGCAAGGACCAACACTTGGAAGCCACAGTAAACGTTTGGGGCTGGAGCTAATCAGAAATGTTTTACTTAGAAATCCTTTGGTATGCGCTCTACGTATCTCATTTTCGTTGCGCACAATTTACGATATAAACTTGTCTCAGCCCGAATCCAGCCACGCCCCACTTTGGCAGGCACCCCTCACGTCCATTATTGATTTGCATTGGTTTGCCATTTAATGGGAGGCGTGTGCGACTTTTGCTGTGATTTCTGGCACACAACAAAAAACTTTTATACGATTCGCTTAAACTTTTAATAACTTTTGTCAATTGATTATATTCGGGGTGCCAGAGTCCCGGCCAGCCCCAAATGTGGGTCTACATAAATTGTGAGCCGCACCGCAAATCGATTTTAGCTTAAAGCGATTTCAGCCTGACCTATCTCTGGCATAATAATAAATTTAGCATCCCAACAGCTTGTTGCTGGTAATTCATTCGTAATTTTTACGTGAATATTATATAACTCGGACTGGATAGGATATTGTAAAAAGGGATTTGAATTGAAATCTAACATATTTTGTAGAGCTATAGAATATGTAATGATTAAAGCAAAGCTAAGTTGAAATTTATCCAAATTTTGAGCTATAAAATCGAATCTCATTTTAAGATCTCATGTTCAAGAGCCTTTAAAGTTTAACATTTTCTTAAAGCATCAAAGGTATTTGGGCTGCCTAATCAAACACGAGCTGAGCTTAAATCCAAGTTCTGTAAATCTCTTTTGCATTTCGTATGCTTCTCTGGGTTTCATTTGAGAAGTTGGTCTGGCTCGTTGACTCTGATTGGCATTAGATTTAATTAGTGTACAAGATTTCGTTTTTGCTTGCTGTATGTTATTGTGCGACGTTTGTCACGTAAGGTGAGGATTTGCGCTTGCTTATGTAATAAGCCATATAAAGTTAATAACAATGACATTTCGGCCAGCATCAAACTGACTGCAACAACAACAATGTGTCCGGAGGGCTCCTCAATATGGTTATGGGCTAACGTGCGGGATTTATATGAGCTTGTTACACAAAACGGACTCTCACACTCACTCCTTCTCTTTCTCTCCGTATCTCTCCCTGTCTCCATCAATGATTTTCAGTCACACACTTAGTCGCCCTCCCTTGTTGTGACTGTCAGTGTGTGTCTCTGTGTGTGAGTTGCTGCCTAACGAAGCTCCAGTCACATCACACATACGCCCGGTAGGCGTTGATGAACTGACAATTTGTGTCAACTGCCGCAGCCGCAGAGCAAAGGGCAGCTCAGTGGGAATCCCAGTATATAGTCGAGCACTCAGCTAAATATCCATAGAGCAACGCCTTCGAATAAATGTATTTTCGAACACAAATGCCATTCATTCGGTTCGTGCAATGTGTAGCTGAGCATCATAAAAATTATTCGTTTCATGTTGGATGCTGGGAGCAAATTGGGGGGCTGAAATCGTGAGTAGGTTTGAGGCAGCTGCGGTGCAAGCGCAAAGCACAAGCAGGCAAAGCAGCCGTAAGCGGGAATGATGGACTAGAGAGATACTCTACATTTATAGAAAAGAAGGCAAGCTGGCTGCATAGCTAAGCAATTTCAAATAGATCATTAAAGTGTTGCTTACTAGTTTTTGCAGCTATAGTTAGGTCTGCTCAAAAATCATATTATGTCATACCGATATCAAGCAAATGTGAGAACATTATCTTTAGATATAGACATACGATCATAAAGTGACAATTTATGGCCTCTACGTTTTATAGAAAGATTTGCTTTTTTATGAGCTCTTAGACCCAGCTTCAGCTCGTGGGTTACATGTGCAGAAAACTATTATACCCAGTTGATACATTTTCGATGGGGGCTCGGAGTATAAATATATATTTCAGCAGCGGCGAATATGCGGCATATGGCAGCAGCGTGACCGTGACCATGCCCCCAGCCTGATGTGCCACATCTGCGCCCCTCGCGGTTCGTGCCTGTCAGCTGCCATGTGTAACCATATTGAACTGTGAGTGAGTGTGCGTGTGAGTGTGTGTGTGGGCTGCTGTGTGTGTGCGTGGCAAAACGCGCTACTCGGCACGGGAATTATTAACTTGTAATGTGCTCTGCATAGCGTTTTTAATAAAAGCAAAGCTGAGCAGAGCACAACGTGACCAGCTGCAACAGCCGGAGCCGGAGCCAGAGCCAGAGCCAGAGCTAGCGCCAGCGCCAGCGCCAGAGAGAGAGTGCGAGTCGGAGCCACAGGCAGACGCAGGAGTTCGTGGATCGACCTGATGACGATGACACCACGTGTGCGCCTGATGGGCATTCCACAGGACACACAGGCTCATACATTTTGATGTCCTCAATGAAGTGATGGTAAAACAATGTTGTTGTTGTAGCTTCTTTATTTTTGTTTTTCCCTTTTTCCATTTGTTGTAGTTGTTGTTTTGCATTGATTGCGTCGTCCGGTTAGGAATGGCTGCAGGCAATACAACGGAAAGCAGAGGCGGGAGACTGGAGACTGGAGACTAGAGACCCTGAGTCCTGGTAGTTGCCATTTGAATGCGATTGATTTAACGAGCGCTGTGGGAATCAGTGCAGAGCATAGCATGCGCATACGGGACACACCTAAATGCTTTAACTTAAAGCTGAACAAACAGTTATTTCTGGCCACCTCCAGTTGGCCGGGTAATGGCCGTTTGGGGTGCTGGCAACTGCGCGTCCCTTAGAGCCATGGGCCGCCCGGTTGCGGGCTTAATGCGGCGTCATGGCATCATCACAAACTTTATCAATTAAACTTGGCCAGCGCCTGCTTTTTCAGCTTCTTCTTCTCCACTTTTTTTTATTTTTTTTATTTTTGCCCACGCAGCCCGCAGCTTGTTTTCAACTATGGCAGCAAGCTGCTGACACCAGGACGCCAGCGCACAGGTCCTGCTCGCAGGCCTGCGGGTCACTTGTAGGCAATGCAAACGAAAACGAGTGAAAGCAGGAGAAAAAACACAATGCCTCTCAAACTCTAACCGCTGATACTATGTGGCCAGCTGTGGATGCGACACCCAACATCCTGTTGCTCCACAGTTGATGACAATTTTCTCGTACACCCACACACAAACACACACACACACACACACACACACAAACACTTTATCTCTGCTCACAGCTATAAAACGAAAATTAAATTATAAATATGGCAGCTAATCCCATTTAATGTATGTAAAGCAGCTTGATTTACGTGTAATTTTCAAGTGCTCGCAACATGCTGACGCGTTGAACGTGACTATAAAAATATTTGAAAAATGTATAAAATAAATATAACAAGCCATAAATAATGTCCGTATGAAAATAGGGGAATAGCTAAACGTCCATGGCAAAATAGCCTTGTAGGCCTTCATATAAGAAGTTTTATTATATAGATATCATATGCGACAAGCCGACAAGGGTTAATTATAGTTAGAATGTATACTAATTTCACCAGTTGTGTCAGTTGAGGATGGAGAGATAGAGATAGACTGGCAGCTGAGCTACTTATATAAAAGTTAGTCCAAGTCCAAAGAAAATAAAACACAAAAATTTCATAGGATTCATAAATTTCTTTTTGACAACTGTCTTAATTTGACACGGTTGAGTTGCTTCAGGAAGCAGCAGGAGCAGCAGGACATATGTTGAGAAGTCCTCAAGCCTCAAAGGGTTAACATTTTAATTTGAATTTGAAGAGCGCAATAAGTATGGATCATTGTTATTTATTATCAAATCTAACAATGCGCAACATCTGCCTTCTGTTAGCCACAAAAGAGCCTAAAATGCAAATATCTCAAATTTAAATATCAAATTAATGTAACATAGAAACAAAGCGAAGGGCATTTCCCATTTAAGTGGATTGGGCCATTGACCGAGCTCGAAGTATTTACAGAGACACAAATTGCTCAAAATACAAGCCGCTTAGTAGGCATGTTGCTTAACCGGTGTGTGTATGTGTGAGTGTGAGTGGGCTGTATTGTGTCGAGTATAACTTAAACATAATGCAGCACCCAAAGCCGATTAGCTGAGTGCTTGTATTTGATATAGGACATCATCGATCCACTGACATGAGGCTAAGGATCTGGCTCTGTTTACCTTCGAATCGGTCAAAATCAATTTCCAATCAACTTTGGCTGGCCCTCATTATGATAATCAGGTTTTGACAGCTTTGCCAGCAGATGTTAACTGTAAGTCTTAAGATGCAACAACAACAACAACAACAGCAGCAGCAACAAAGCTTAGTTGGCAATGCTAGATTTTCTTGAGAAAACTCCCTGGAATTTGCCAAGGTGTGCGTTGGCCAAGTCCTTTGCCAGCACTTTAACAAATTGTTTCAGCGCTCAGTGCAGCTCATGCAGCGCACAGTGCAGCAGTTTAAGAAGTACACTTGGCGAAATAACTTTGCACGTTTATCAATATTGATCTATCTGTATTGCATATCTGTATAGACAATGCCTGGAAAACACTCGGATAAAAAGTTATTTTTCATAAACTTAAACTTTATGAATTCTGCCAAGAAAATATACACATTATGGACTAAACTAATCTCATTCATATTTGGAATTTCAATGTGGTTCAACTGTGTTCTAAGAGTAGTAAAAATAAACCAAAGTAGAGCTTCGGGCTCGTCTTTGCTTTTAATTTTGTGATACGCAGACAGCAACGTTTTATTCCTTTGAGTGTAGCAGCTGCAGCTGCGGCTGTTGCATTTACTGTTGCTGCTGCGGTTGTTGTTGTTGTTGTTGCTGCTGCTGCAGACTACAGACAAACAACGCTAAGACGCAGCTAAGTCCGCCGCGTCAGTCAGAGCCGCAAAACCGCATTTAAACCCCTGCAATCTTCACTCCCACCCAATCCGCAGAGCCCAATAGCATTGTGAGCCTTTGCAATGCTTTTGTTCAACTGCCACGCCCCTTTCAGAGCGAGCAGCCATTACTATGGCTCAACAGCTGCAGCTGCAGCTCGTTTGCATGGCTGCTTTTGTTGTCGTTACCATTGCCTCTTGCCTGCTGCTGTTGCTGCTGCTGTTGCTGCTGCTGCTGCACTGCGCTGCTTTTAATTACAAAAGTTACGTATACGACCTGCAGGTGTTGCAGCTGCGTCAGTTGCTGGCTGCCAGCTGACGCCACAGCTACAGCTACAGCTACAGCCGCAGCCACAGACTCGGGCACGGCCTCAGCCTCAGCCACAGTCGACGCTCCAGCGGCAGTGCTTCAAAGTCGCCAGTTCCGTTCGAGCTCGTTAATTACCGTTTCGAGGCGCTATCAAATAAGAGAGCGACAGACAAAGCGAGCGAAAGAATGAGAGAGAGAGAGAGAGAATGCGGCCCGACATGCCCCTTGGCTGGGCAGCCCCATTGCAGATAATAATAGCTGGCAGGAAATGTGACCAAAAATTTTTATAGGCCAACAAACCATCCAGAGCCCGCACCCGCTCACAGTTAATATATACATAGAGCCCTATATAAGCCGTATAACTGTATAATTAGTGCTATTTTATGAATGCAAAATAACCGAATGAGAGCTTTATATGCTTACCATGCCAATTGCTACAGTTTCGAAACGCGCCAGCTGCTACCCCTTAAAATAGAGCATGGGGTTAATTGGTTGCGGCTAAGCTGCATTTGTTAATTAAGCATTGGAAATAGTAAATAGAACGAATAAATTACTTTTGCGTGGTTAGTGAACTCGCAGCGCAGCCCCACTTCAACTCTTGGCGCTCACATTCAATGAATCATCTGCACTTCAAATGGTAAAAGCTCTCGACTGATTTGTAGGTATTCATATTACGATGTAATATATAGATTGCCAATTAAAGAAAATAAAATAATATATATTTACATACATAAATCTAATAAAATATAATAATTCCTAATATAATATTATTGAAGATGAGAATATCTAATTTATAGTTAATCCTTTTGAAGTTAATTTATCACACATTTGTTAGTCTGAAAGAACTTTTAAAGTTTCCTGTTGAAATGAAGCCCAAAACTATGCCGCAAACAAGTTTTATCAGAACCAAAAAATAGCGCAAAATATCTCAAATTTTTATAGTTACAGCGTATGTCATCGTCCTTGATTCAGAAGTTCTCTTTGTTTTAGTTCATGTTGTTGTTCTGTTCGTTGCGGTTGTGACTGTTGTTGCGCAGTTTTATATATGCACTCACGCTCGTACTGAGTGTGTGTGTGTGTGTGTGTGTGTGTGTGTGTGTGTGTGTGTGTATGAGTGGAGCTGTATGAGCACTCATAGTTTTGAGTGTTTTGTAGCCATGCTGCAAATGAATTCTAATTTTTTGAACAAACTTTGCGACAAAGCGCCATAAAACCGAGCATAAACCGAGTATAAAACGGCCAACAAACAGCATAAACAGTGCGAATAGTTTTGGACGGAACTAAATAGCCAACAATAAGCTGGGGCTTATTTGAAAATCTAGCATATGGACCAACTCCTGTGCGATGTTAAAGCCAACTTAACTAAACGGATGGCTACGGCACAGATGACTGTCAAATACGGGCCTAATTGTCGCAGCTACAATTGTTTCCATTTGGAATTTCCAGCTACCGCAGCTCCTGCGATGGCGAATCAAACCCAGCCGCCCAAAAAAAAAAAAAAAAAAAAAAACACACGTCAACAAACACCTCAACAATTATGCACCGTCAATTGGATTGCGGTCACACCTCGCCAACTTAACACCAGTCCAAGTGGGAGCATGGGGCAGCGTCTGGGATCCAGCACGGTGTGAAAATCATCCAACACTAAAGTGCTCGGAAAAGCCCTGCAGGCAGAGTCAAAGGCAGCCTCTCTGTATATACATATATACACGAGTTTATATATATATATATATATGTATATATATATAACTACGAAAAAATAAAAATCAAATAACGAAATGTAAATACGGCGCGTAACTGCCGGAGTGTTTGCACGGCCAAATAAATTTAAATTTGTTTAATTTAATTTCATGTTTATTTGCATAAGGATGAAAGCACACAAATACATATATAGTCTATGAGAATTAAATAGTAAAATCATTACGCAATTTTCTATGAGCTGCAATTATGAAGTAAATGAATTTATATTTCAATGATCACACAACATAAATGGAATATAATTATGTTGTATGAAACTTTATGCTCAAAGCCAAACAGCGAAACCAGAGACTATTCAATCAGGAATCACTTGACAGAGTGATTAATTTATCCCATCGCTTGGGGCTTGCAACGGATGGGTGGTTAACCGGCACTTAAATCCCGTGAACACAAAGCAAACCCCGTCTGCGGTTGACCCACGGTGCAAGAGACGAATAGCTCGGAGTTAACGAAAATGTTATTCAGCCGAATTTCCACACTTGCCCTAGATTAAATTATCTTGCGCAAATATGGCAAAGGCGGACTCCGTCTTCAGCTTGTAAAGATGTTAAAGGCAATTTCTATCAGCAGAACTTAAAGCTAATGGAAATTGTGCTTTCAATTGAATGGGATTCTCTAATATATATTATAAGCCAAAATCTTCAATGGGAGCTATTAAAGCCATATCGAATAATTGCTATCTATTTGCAAAGCACTTGTGTAATTATTAAAAATTAACTAAAATATCTTTGGCTGTCATAATTTCTAAATTTGTCCAATTCACAATTGATAGGGCTGTGAAGCAATCTCGGATGCGAGCACGCTTGCTGCAATTAAAGCCCAATTTCAATCTAGCCTTAATCTCAAATTTCCGTTAGCCATGAAACGCGTTATCTAAAAACTTCTTCCGCTCCGTTGGGCGCTTGAGTTATTTCATTAAAGTTAAAGCAAGTGCATTTTAATTAGCATTATGTTAAAATTGTTGCTAACAGCATGATAAACGAAAGAAGGAAATACCTCGCAAACTCTGCAAACTGAGAGTGGCTGAGGGAAATGCTTGTTTTACCTTATGCTTTAGCATGTTGCCCGCTAAGAGATTTCCATTAAGCTTATCGCCACTGTAACTACCGAAAAAGAGAATGCACATGTATAGACATGCACATGAGTGTATGAGTGTGGATATGAATGTATATGAATGTATATGCTACATGCCATGCAGTAGCCTGCTTATTATTCTCATATCCGCTGGCAGGAGCGAGAGTGAGCCATGGGAGCCATGGGGAGCGATTGTTGTGGTGTAGCATTGAGCTGGCTGTGTTCTCTCAGTGTACACAATTTTGTTTTATGGTTTTTTAGTTATGAAACAAACTATATTACATACACACACAGACACACACACACACACACACACACGCACGCAGCAACCACAACAACAGCAGCTCAAGCTTAAAGCGGCGCCAGCGAAACGGCTGTCACTCCCGATGTTGTTGTTGTTGCTGTTGCTGCTGTTGTTTGTATTGCTTGCTGGCATATTTACGCAGTTTTTTATGCCAACTGGGATTGAATGCTGAAGTGTGGGCGTGCCGGGCGTGCCAGACGGTTGCGCAGCGCGCGTCAGATAATATAAACGTTGTTTAAAGTTTTTAAACGCAGTTTTGCTATACACCCGCGCTTCCCCCGTCGCCCCCTCTGCTGCGTCGCCCCCCAACCAAGCATAAAGTGCTACATGAAAGCGCTCCTGGCGCTCCGCTCTCCCTGGGAAATTGAACTTTTCCCTGAGTAGCCGGGCAGAGTTGTCGACTTGACTCTAACGAAAGCTTCTGTTTGGCTTATTTCTATGTAAATGGGCCGAAAGCGCACTTCTGACGGCTTGCAGCAGCAGGCAAAAGATATCCCTAGCTACTTCTCCCTCTCTCTCTCTATCTGTCAGTATATCTCTGTCTCTCTCTCTCGGTATCTCGGCACACTAGTCAGCGCTTCTATAACCGCCATGGAAACCCTTTAGCCAGTCATTCGACAGTCTCTTTTTGAAGTGCAGCAGCAGCAGTCGGCGAATCGTTTATTTGAATGCAATTGACTGAAGGCTTAGCCGGGCAAAATGTGCGGCCGCACTGGGGCTTAGTCTGTTGGCGACATGTTGGCTTATGGCTGAGCCGTTGACGCTGACAGCGATGGCCAACGTTGATGCTGACGCCTGCCCGACTGTGTGTCTGGGAGTAGCTACAGCTGCAGCAGCAACAGGAGTGGCAGCACCAACAACAACAACAACAACAATAACAACAGCCAGCTGCAACGGCACGCATACATGCATTTCCGCATCCGCATCCGTTTCCGCTTTGTGCATTGGTAAGCAACTGAAAACAGGCAGCAAACATATACAAACAGACACGCACAGACACACACACACACACACACACACACACACACACACACTGGCGCACACACGCCCATAAACATTACGACAGCAACAGACACTGAGTGGTAGGCAAAAAGACAGCCGGCAGCAGCAACAACAATAATAAGCGACAGCAACTGAAGGCTACGGCTGCTGACTCAACTGCCAGATACCCTGTATTTGGTTCACAATTGATACAAAAGTCGAAGGACCCTACAGAAAATAAAATATATATAAAAATCAATATTGATCGGTTTTCTATACTTATCGATTGTTGTTATTGATTTATTGTTGACTAAGCTTGACATTCAATATACATATTCTAAAAATCTTTAGCTTCAATTTATTGTGATTTGAATTTATTTTTTATTTTTTATGAGAGATTATAATTAATATAAAATTAAAACAAACTTGAAAATTTCGCACTGATTTTTATAATTATCAATTTCCATTTCTTTTGAGTAATCGAGCTTATCTCTCAACTCTATGCCTTTAAAATGCACTACACTACCCTTCATTTAAAATTGGAAAGAGTACAGGGTATAACTCAACAGAAACAGCGACGGCGGCAACTGTCATGGGTTTTATGGCCACATTTGCCAATTGTTTGTTGAATTGTTGACGTAAATGTCACTCGAATGAAAGGCTCGTCGTATGGCTGGGCTTGGGGCGTGGGCGTGGGCGTGGCACTGCCAGCAGACATGGCTTGTTGCCTTCTTACTTCACATTATTATTGTCACCACTTTTGCTGCTTCTTCTCGTGCTTCTCGGCAGCCGTCAACGCATCCAACGGCATCGTTAATCTTGCTTAAGGCACAGCCATTGCACAGTTTTTGGCCAAGTCTCTATATGGGCGATTCGCATTCCGCACCTGTTTGAATTGCGACTCCTAAACGAGAGAAGACTAGATGAAAGAGTTGCTCAAGCAAACAGGAAGAGAGATGAAGTTTAATTAACTGTGATTCGAAATTACAATCGATGATTGTGGAGTAATTTTACATGATTTGTATGAATATTAATGTACAGGATAATGTACATCATATATGTATCAAGCATATACATATATTCTTGAGCAGCGTAATGAGAAAATCTGATTTAACTATGATTGTTTGTTCACCTAAGTCGTATATCTGTCTCTCAGCCCGTCCCCCTGTCTATTTCACAGTTCGTCTCTCCGTTTGTCTGTCTCTCTGGCATTCGGTATTTATATTTGAGTAAAACGAAGCCCGAATGCTGGCAGCAGCAGAGAGTGTTCCCGATCTCTCCTTGGCGTCGGGCTCAACATCTGAGCGCGACTTAGTTTCTGAGTGAGAGGCGCCCTATATAATGGGCAGCAGCTGCAGCATTTCTTCAGTCATCCAGGCCTGGTGGGGGTCAGTGGTGGTGCAGTGTAGTAAAGTGAAGTGAACTATGTGAAAATATTTAATGATCGATCAGCGAAGCATTAAAGACCTGCAAGATATTCTATAAAGAAATATTTGGTGGAAATACTTAAAAAACACATACATGAAAGAAATTCTTAGAGCAAACACTTAGAAGCAATACTTAGAGTACTTTATACTTAATTTTTCTGCCGACACAAATAGCAGCACATGCACATACACACGCAAACACACATACGTACACACGCATACATCGGGCGCATCAGGCTGTTACATACGTTTATCAAAACAATTGTAACCTGATTTCCCACAATCAATGGGTTCAAGGTATTCTCATCCTTTGCATTGAGCTTTAAATCAGCTTGAAATGTATACAATATTTTGTATCGTCATGTAAATAAATTGATCGCATTAACTCCTTAAATATTATTATGTCATTTCCCTCATTTTTTATTCATTTTTGTCAAGTGAAGACAGCTGGCGTCAAAGGCTACTGACATTCCATTCATACAGCTGCAGAATAATTTTTTGTTCCTTTTGTCTTTTATTTTTTTTATTTTATTTAATTTACGTATGTACATGGCAGACTCTGCTGGTCAACATTCCGATGCTCCACGAAAGCAGCAAGCGAGCAACAAACTACAGCATGGAATATATGAAATTTATTATGGAATATATGTATATACACACAATATGTATGCATGTGTGTGCATATATAGGTGGATGCAAGTTGGTCTGTTTGCTGCCAATAAAACGTATTATATATATTTTATTTTTTATAAAATGAAAGGACACTCCGTAAATAGGTCAACTTGAACACATAGTGCGGAGTTTGAACTTTTCGCTTGATGTGCAATTGAATTATATCTGAGCAACAGGACGTAAGAGACTGGAAAACCCTAAATATACAAACATATTTGAGACTTCACACAGCTACGCAAATCAAATTGTGAGTCCCCATTTCTGTTTCCTCTAACTCAAAGTATTTTAGTCAAGGCGAAACTGCAATTTAATAAGTTAGGCAAGCATATAAATGGGTAAAGTGTATACAAAAACCTCATATTCTTTTCAATATTTACCCAAAATCTCATACTTTAGTCACAATTCATAATCGTTGGCATTTCGGCCTGTAAATTGCAGAAAATACTTTAAAGGGCCATAAACGATTTAATCATTCAAATAATTTTAATGGCTTAATTATTATGTCATTCATTCTTGAATATTATAGAATAGGGTGGTGAGCAAATACCCCGAAATATAGTAGGTTTTCTGTCAATATCAAGCTCAAATCATCTGTCTTTATTAATGTAGATGGGTATAAAGAGAACCGTGCATATACGGTTCAATCTATAATAAAGCTTATCTCTAACAAAAATCAAATGTAATTGCTCTACAGTCATTATATGTAGGTCGACATATAGCAAACTTAAGCTAGAACTACTGCAAATATAGGGCATATCGAATTCATTGTAATCGATAACTCTAGACTGCTGGAGATTGCTTACCCTTTGAAGAAACCAAATCCTCTGCTGTCTTGCTCAAACTGACCTCGTTAGGCTAAGACCAAGTGGGCGAGTGTAATGGTTACACTAACACGATGTCCAAAATTGATGGCCCATAGAGCGAGAAGGACTGGTAGGTAAAAGAGATGGCGATAAAGTGCCGCTGCTGCTGCTGCTGCTGCTTTTGCTCATGATATACATACCTTCCGCTTGGCCGCCATTTGCTCCAAATGCAGCGGGTGATGTTTGCATTGCGTCGCAGTTTTTTTTTTTTTTTTTTTTTTTTTTTTGCGTTGGTTTTAATTCAATTTAACAATCGCGTTTTTCTCATGCACTCTTCACTGTTATTCTTTTTTTTTCACTCTTTTGCTCCGCCGCTTCTGCTGCGCTGTGTGTTTTGCATTGTTGCTGCCAACGAAGCGAACCGGAAGTTGCACAGCGGCAGCAGCACCAGCACCAGCAGCAGCAGCAGGAACAACGGCAGCAGCAACAACAACAGCAGCAGCAACAGCAGCCATTAGCGCAAATGAAATTGGATTTTGTGCCCCAAACACTCAAAGAAATTTAATCAAAAGACGCCCTGCATGCTCCATGCCATCCGCCATATTTGGCACATTTTCGTTCGCCTTGCATTTTTTATATAACATAATCATTATTAAATCGTGTGCAAATATCTCAAATGCTCCTACTCTTGCAACGTTCGAGAAATGATTGCTGATCATATTTTGTAGGCAATGCCACAAGCAATAACAGTAAGTCGATAGGTACATACCCTTCAAGAGATGCCATGTCGAAGGAGACACCTACATTTATATACTTTACCTCATCTTCTTTCAATATATTTACTAGCTTTATAATGCTCAAAGGATCTAGACAGAAGGATTTAAATGTATGAAGAATATATACACTTCCCTTCATATGGTATATATTAACTTGTATGATTCGATTTGATTCCCATGATGTACTCACGTATAGAGAAAATGCAATTTAGCTTAATAATGCTAACATATTAAACTTCTGCAAATGGAAATCGACTCAAACTGAAACCCCAGAGCTGATGGACGCTAAAACTGAATATCTGCATCAAGTGAGCAGGAAATCGCATGGAAACTGCTATCGATGAGATATTTTGTATATATTTCAGAAGTGTATAATAAATTTCAAACGTTCGGTGCTTGGGTGCTCTGCATCTACAACAAATTCTACTGCTTTTCATTTTTTTGCTCCCTCCTGTGGCTGCTGTGTGCCCCAGGTGAAGTAAAAGGAGCCAAATGAAAAATGTGCATTTTGTTTATCCCTCTGGATTTTTCCTTCTGCCCAAGTTATCCATAATTACAGTAACGACCATATAAATGCTTTCGATGAGCAATGCTGCATACATCTTTGCTGGCTCGAAATGCAAAATAATTGCAGCACGCTGCGTCGGTAATTAAATTAATTGAGCCACTTGGCTTGTGCGTATCATATCAGGCGGTAATGCATATCTACAATTAATTATAATTGCCTCACAATTGCATCGATTTCATCTTTGAGTTAAGTCATAGCATTCCACAAATTAGCATCACTAATTAAGGTCAATTAAGTTTTAATGTATAAATACATATTAAAAGAAAAAGCGAAAAAAGGACAATAATTTAAAGATGCATATAGGCACTTAAATATAGTCGAATTAAACATTACAGGGAATTAGCCAGTTTTTACTATACTTACACTATAATTATATTATTTTGTAATGCAAGCTTGAAGTAATGAAGTCGTTTCCTGTTGGTTCACAAAATTCGGTTTATTTCTTTCTAATGTATAGCATTATCAGTCGGTTGTGAATACACATAGAGAGCGAGTGAGAGACAGAGAGAGAGAGAACTTTTTTTTAGACATAGTAAGCACACAGAGACAGCGGGAGAGCGACAGAAATACCCTGATACACACATATACAATGACATTTAACTATAACTAAAACATTGATTATCTAGGCTAATAATACATTGAAAATTTAAACGGTGCGTCGCTCGACTAATTAGGTCCAGACAACGCGTTTGCGTGCAAACTTGGGCGGAACGGCGTTCTGCGCATTGACGACGTTCAATGAGCGCGTGTGGTGTAGGCGTGGCGGGTCGACGTTTCCACGCACGGGCGGCAGATCCTGCCAGACATCCAGATTGAGATTGGTAAAGGAGTCGCTGACCTTGGGCACCAGCTCGTTCTCCTCGCTGAGATCGGCCTGACTGAGATCGGCGCTTGGCTGTGTGGGCTTATCGCACGGCACGGTCTCGATGGCTTCTGTTGAGCGTGGCGATGAGAGCTCCTGCTCTTTGTTGAGCTGCTCCAGCTGCTTGGTGGTCTGCTCAATGCCGGCAAGGTGTGTGGCGCGCAGCTCGACGATCGACTCCTGCTCGGTGACATTCTCACGCAACATGCCGCTCAGCAGCTGCTGCTCCTGCTCGATGATTTTGTTGATGTCGCTGAAGCGCCGCAAGTGCTGCTCACGCCAAGTCTCCTCGAATTGCTGCAGTTTGTATTTGGCCTCTGACTCGTACAAGGCATCGATTTGACTGGCGGCCAGCGTTTCGGCCTCCAGCTGATCCTTACATTTATCGAGCACCTGCTGCAGCTCCTCCGTCTTGATGGCATATTTGGCCATCCGCTCGAGCATGTTCACGCACAGCGAGATCTGCTTGCGGAATGCCTCGTTGCGGTTGCGTATGAAGAGTTTGATTTTATTCAGATTGTAGGCCTGGTTGACGTCCGACTGGCGCAGCATGAGTGCCGTCGACTCCTCCAGCAGGTTCTTCTCCTTTTCGAGCTCGGTCATGAAGAGGCGTAAGTGCTGCTCCTCCTGCTTCAGCTTCTCTGCCTGCTCCTGGCGCTCCTTGAGCTCAGAAACATGCGATTCCTGCAGAGCGCGTATCTCCTTGATTTGCTGCTCGCGTATGAGCTGGCGCTCTTTCTGCTCCTGCTCGGTGCGACTGATCTCCTGCTGGAGCAGCAGCTTTTGCTGGGCAATGAGCGCCTCGCGCTCCTCACGATGCTGCTGCTGCTCGATTTGCTTGTCCAGCCAGTTGAGTTTGGCCAGCACCTCGTTGTTCGACTTGGACTGGAAGAGCAGCTTCTCGTCGTCGACGCCATGGCGCCAGCGGCCGTAGAGCTTGGCCTCCATTTCCAGTTTGCGCTTGAGCTGCTCCTGCTCCTTGATGGACTGGTTAACGCGCTCCAGCGTCTGAAGATCTGCAGTAGGTTGACGAGGCCGACGCTTGCGTCCGAGCTCCTGATCATACATGTCATTATCCTGTTCCTGCAGCTGCCGCAGCTTGGCGCGACGCTCGTTCAGCTCCTGCTCCTTTTGCTGCTGATTCTTGCGCTCCTGCAGCTTCTTGTCGGCCTTGTCATAATACGCCTGATTGGTCCAGTTCTCAAAGCGCGACGTCACCTTGCCCCAATGGTCGTAGTAGCGATTCACCTTGTGTATGGCCTCCACGCGATTGTTCTCCTGCTCCTGGCGCCAGGCATACGCCGCATGCTGATAGTTCAACCGGCCCGACATGCCCTGCAAGCAAAACAGAGAAGATGAGAGAGAGTTTGTGTGAAAACTGTGACCAGCTGTATGACAAGTTCATAAACTTCGAGACCTAGCCGTGCTCAGTCGTGCCTGAAGATGATGAAAAGCCAACGAGATGCCTTGAGTAGCAAAATAAAAAATATAAAAGAAAAATAATCTTCAATTTGCCGTTTGAATGCGCTGAATGAGAATTTGTCAAAAAGCACAAACATACGATATATTAACTTTCATAAGAACACACACTTGTATTTATTTTTATTTTTATTTTTATTTTTTATTTCAAACTTATTGATGCTTCAAATGTCGCACAGTCGAGAGGAAAATAGTGCTCTTTGAGCTCTTAGATTATAAATATCAAACTGCTCTGACATTTGGCCCAAGTGTAGAGCGATGGGAGACAAGGATTCAATATAAGAAAACAGATTCAAAACTAAGGCTTATTTATTGATATCACACAGAGGGCATAAATATCTGTAAGCACTTTAATATTGCTGAGTGTACTTCAAATCAATTTGATTCAAGTGAGAGTAAATATACTTCGCTCGAGCAGCCAAGATAATGAGAAACATAGAGAAACTTTGATAGCTACGATTAGTCATAAGTCGATGCTTTAGCAGCTTACCAAATGTAAACACTTTTATTTGCACCCTTTGCATGTTAAGCAAATGTAACGTAACGAGAGTTCCTGCTGGAGCCGGAATATGCACATTGATTCCAGCTTCCGTTGAGTGCAGCGCACTCAGGTGAAACCATTCCAGCGGGCTTTCGCTTAAGTAACTGTCAGGAAGCTGTTAGTTTTAAGCAACAGCTGCTGAGCTGGGACTAGATCAGGCCAGCCAGCCAGGCGAACGTCTCAATCTCGGCCCGGTCTGGCTGGGTCCGCTGTATCGCAGCACGCCGCCAAAAATTCAGGCTTGTTAGAGATTAGATATGGCGCGCTTTACGCTGTCCATGGCAGCTCGGTGAATTTTTTTCCCCTAGTTTTTGGTTTCTGCCTGGCAGCAGCTGTCACTAACTGCCAAGCGAGCAGCCAGACAGCAGGCAGGCGTAGGAGCAAAAGCAAGAGCCAGAGCCAGAGCCAGAGCCAGAGCCAGAGCCAGAGCTAGAGCAAAGCCATCGTAACCAACCAGCCAGCCAGCTAACCAAACTCGCAAAAGCTGTTGCTTGGCGAATGTCACCACCACTCCACGCACACTCCGACTCCTGGGTTGATCCCAGCGAGTTTTGAGATACAGGCAACTGTCCATCCCAAGCGTCCATCCATCAACGTGGCCCCATTGCAATATGTCAGAGGCCTGAACATTGTGCGTGCCTCGAGCTACGTTTCGGATACCGCTGAAAAACAACCCACCACACAGCACGCACCACCCACCCCCAGCCCTCTAGAGCCAGCATCCAACACATTCGCCGGCATCGGGATGCAAATTGGCGTTGGCGTTGCGTGGACGGCGGGCTTGCTAATTTTCTGCGAGATTTATGGGCAGCACGAAGCGCATTGATATATGCCAAATTGTTTACAAATTGATTACATTATTAATAATGCCCACAGCGGTGGCGGCAGCAGCAGCACCACAGCAAGCACCACCCGTTCGCAGAATGTTGCCGTTTGGTTTATACAAAATGCATAATATATTTCCCACAAAGTACTTCTTATGTCATGTGACTGACAAAACTTTGCCAATAAATCAAGCAACGGTGCGAACAAACTGGCTGGGGTAGGGGAGGGCGGCAGTGGGTGGTAGGAGCTAGTCTGTTGCTAGGAGTGGCACACGTGTGGCCGCCCACATTTCAATCGAGCGGGCGACAGTTGAGCCCACAGCTCAAATGCCAAGATGACGCCCAAATAGACTTAATACACTTTCGGCACACCAAATTCACTTCCTTAATTGAAATTTTAATTTGAATACTTTGCCAAAGTTTTGGCATTCAGCCCAGGATCATAGAGTGGAGTGGAGCGGGCGGGTAGGAAGGCGTGTCACAAGATACACACACACAAAGACACATTCGCACAATAACAAAAACAGGCAGACAAACAAGCAAAAGTCGCTGCTGTCGCCAACAAGGAGCAACCAGTCAGCCAACAGCCAACAGCTCCTCCTGCTGTTCCCCTGCTCCTACTCGTGCTGCTCCTGCTGGTGCTGGCTGGCGTCTGCTCGCAGAGTCCTGGATATACAGCAATCTCACAGGCTCAGCGCTTTTCAATTTACGCGCCACGCAAATCGTTTGTCATTTTATGTATGCCTTAATATATGGCATGTGCGTGTCGTGGCGCCCGCTCTGCCATCAGTGAAGAGATCTAAAATACCACGCCTAGCCGCCCACCGGTAAACCACACTCCTTGCCCTCAAGAGCGTAATTTCTAACCCAAATGCTAACCAGCCAGCGTAACTAATCCGCCCAGGCAATGATATAAGCGCCAACTGATGAGTCGCTGCTTGCCAAAACTTTGCCAGATGTATATATTCATATAAGCATGTGCGTACATATAGATATGTGTATGTATGTATAAATATACGGCTATAGATGAAGTTGTATTTCTGACTTTCAGACTGCTCGTCACGGAAATTTTAATTGTCACTTTATGCTCAAGAGCTTTGCAAGCCAAATGTGCTATAATTCTAATAATCAGCTTAAAGTATTTTTTATATGCTTTGAAGATAATTAGAAATCGGCTCACTTATGTTAATTAAATTATAATAAAAATTGTTCTTTATTTTTAGTTTAAATTTTTGATATAGCGAAGATATTGAAAATGTTTATATTATTTATTTACTTTATTTTTTTTGTATATATCTAATATATATTGTATTTATTATAATTTTTACAATTCAACCTTAACAAGAGCTAAGCCAACATTTTGACTTACTAATTCTCTGCTTCTGATTACTATGCAATACTGTGATTAAATAATTAGTTAAATAACTAATAAGAAAGCCATACAGATCTCATATGATCACATAAATGATATTTGTACTAGCCAAATTTTAATTGACACAGCTCGATTCTCTATACTACCTACTCCAATCAGTCAACTCGCAATACTAAATGATCCAATCAGAGAATCACTGTTCGAAGATCCAAATTAAATACAACTTTGCACAGCAAGAGATAAGCGTGACACTCGGTGATGACTCGGCGACTGGAACCTGATATGTGTGGAGCGAACACAGTTAGCTTATGTATGTTTAGCTAGTATATATGTATATACACATACATACATATATAGAGCACATAACTCGGACGAGTTTGAATGAAGCCAACAGCCTGCCTGCGTCCATTGTTCGTTAATTAAGTCATTTTGGCCGATAAACCACAGGGTAAGGTGCTTTCGGCTTGTAGCCAAATGGGCGGCTGCTTGAGCAAATAAATTGCAATTACTTTTGCTAATTGTAATAGACGCTTGTCATTATCTAACAGCTGCATAGATAATGCTTCGCCTTCTGGTGAATACCCTAAAAACAATGTGATTTTTATAGCTGTGAACCTTTGAACAAAAATGAAATACATATGTACGTATATAGATATGTATATATTTGTATATACATATATAAATATATAAGTGAAGAGCGTGTCAGACCGCAGTTAGCGAATCATAGCACTTAATACTCTGATAAGATGTACGATTAGCGTGGACAGTCGCATGGTAAATTAAAAAAAAAATTTATATAAGACCAAAGAAGAGAGCAACAAATTTGGAGCGAGAACACACGCTGCTGATATACCTTAACCACGACAACTTGGACGAGAATATACTAAGTAACATAGGTATGCGACAGTATTCATAAATATATTGTAGGATTTCTTATCAAATACCACTTATTCATGAATACTGAATCTAACTGAATCTATGTACATATTAAATACAATTTTATTCATGTACACGTAGTTCAAGTACGATTTTAAATATTTCTGCCCATCGAAGACTAATGTGATTCTCAATATTCTTCATAGCTTGGGCCTACTTTATAGGGTGATGCACATGCCCTATTTCGATTTCAGGGTATTTAGCGCACTAAACGGCTTCGGCATTGGCATCGACTGTTCGAGTGTTTCGGTTTCCCGGACACGCTTCGCATTGTTGCTTAGCTGTTTTTCAGAATTGTTTTGGTTGTTAACGACATTGGCACGACGATGGGCGACGAGCGGTCTGAATGTGGGTCGGTATCTGGCTCCAATTGGGGGGTCTTGCACGCCGTCACACGGCAAGACAAACAACAACAGCAGCCACAGCCGCAGCAAGAAAAGGAACATCAGCCACTGCGTATAATTTGTGGTAAGTGCTGTGCCAGCAAGACAACTAACCATTTGAACTACTCCATGTGTCTATTGTGACCTCTACGTCAAAATTTCCCCTTGTTTGGCTTAACAAAATAAACTAAGTAAATAGAGAAGTGTGGGGATTTTTCTCGCTTGCGTGTTTACCTTCCCACATAAACACACAGAGAGCCAAAAATATTGGCTAGCAAACGACTTAAATTTCCTTTTGATGATGGCCATCTGGAGGCTGCGGTAATCCCCCCAAGAACATATAAATATATAGCTGGTTGTGCGTGCTAGTTGAATGAGAGATTGGCCTAATCAAGAGCAAGCAGGAAAAAACTAGTACAGCGAACCCATAATACACTACACGATGTTCTCTAACTAAATCAAGGTTGTTTAGAAGTCAATAGTTTTTGGCAGATAAGATACCCACAAAAAATGAAACAATTCATTCATTTACGACTGTAGCTTGAAAAACAAGTTTATTTTATTTTGAGTGAGAGATCTACAACTTTGTTTTAATTCTCACATTGCCAAAAATGTTTTTAAAATAACACATTTGCCAAATTTAAAATAAAAATTTGAATTTCATCTAAAAAAAAGGAACAAAAATAAGCTCGAGCATGCCCAAAAAGTCAATAAGTCATCTGCATAGATAAATAGACTTTCGATAATTAGATATGAATATAAACAAAATATCTTATAAGCGTCACAAGCGCCATTACAGCATGGAAATGCTTTGCAAAATACTGAAGAGCAGACAATGAAATACTGATATACAAAAACTGCTAATTTATCTATCAAAACGCAGCGCATTGACTAAAGCAATTTAACACATACATTCGCTCAGTGCTTCCCCTCGAAATCAACAAGGGACTTCCCCAAAAAAATTCCAGATGGCTCAAAAAAAAAAAAATAATAATAATAATAAAAATATTTTAACGACAGAATCAAGAATACTAAAGAGCGTGCGGGGCAGACAAACAGAAGAGCAGCTTAGTGCAAGACAGTGATAGGCCATTCAGAAGCGCAGTTCACAAAGTTCATGTAATCGATAAGATCTTGGGTAAAGAACCAAGGGATATACTATAGTGCAGATTAAAGAACTTATGTAAGTGTAAACACAGCTGTGACTTCCACTTGAATATAATTGCCCAAGAGTTGTTAGCTAATGATAAACGCAAATAAATAATATTCACATTGCAAAAATCACACGATAGTTGGCGTCACGGGCAAAAGCTGGCTGCTATACACCTTGGCAACGAATCGTTGTTTGCGAATAACTAGCATATGCGCATATGTTTATCTAAGATTTGATTAATGTTGTTCTAAACTTAATATTTATTGTCGCACAACCTTGCTGAGCAAGCCTCACTAGCATAAGTTAGGCCTTTCACTCAAGGTGAGCAGCGTTGGGTAAAAATATCATAATCGCACAATGAGCGCACTATAAAGATTATTCACCAAAGAATCTATCTAGCCAAAGTCTAAATCCAAGCAAAATGACCGATAAAATGTATATTGAGAAAGACCTAGAACACAATGACTTGACATAAACGCAATATCAAGAATATGTCGACATGTCGAAAATGAAATACAGCGAGCAGTATATTAATGAGCTGTTCATTTAGACAAGTCTAATAAATACATCACATTTGAATTGACAGTTCTTCATTTCATTTAATTTACAAGTTCTGTACAATAGGAAATCGTCTCTCTGTCAAATTGGAAAGTACAAATGTAAATTTAACTAATCTGATGAGAGTCATTGGCTTCTATACTATACAAACAAAAAACATGATAAATGAATAATTAACAGGCGATTAGTTAAGGGCCTGCCAGACATGACTCATGCTCGAAACTTTCGATTGGCCTAATGCAAAACGTTGCAAGGTTCAGCTGTCATCCGATACACGGGTTGTCATTCATGCCATCGAGAAAGGGTACAGTGAAAAGCGAAATAAAAATACCCGCAACCTGAGTGCAAGCAAAAAGTACCGTTCAGCGGGCCATGTAGACAGCAAAACGAGCGGAATGTCATGTTTTATAAAAGAGGTCGACTGAAAATTTTGCGAAATTTCACATGTAAATCACACACAGGAATTCGAACCTACATCAGTTCTAACGGTGCGTATAAAATTAATTAATAAAGCGCGTGCCTCGACAGTGAGAGAGACAGAGACCACACAGAGACCAAAACCCAGTGAATAGAATTGATAACATTATCAGAAAATTGAGAGCCAGCCGATCGTAGCCGAGGCGACGGCAGCAACAGCAACAAACGATTGAGCTGAGCGGAAGCGAGCGCATCGGAGCGGCAATGAGCAAATCGAACGAGCCGTAGAACAGCGACGCCGACTGAGCGACCGCGACCGCGACCGCGAAGCCGACGCAGACGCTGGCGCTGGCGCTTGGTAATAAATTTCATACGATTTAAAAATTGTTTGGCATTGCGCGCAGGCAACAACAGCGACGTTGACGTCGACAGCGCTGGTGCGAAAAAAAAAAAAAAATCTCAAACGAAAATAAAAACCAAAATAATTAAATACATTTTATTATTTGATTTTTGTTGCTTTTTTTTTTTGGTACGAGTCTATAAACATTGGTGCGCCCTTATGCTGCCCAATCATTCGCTCTTCAGATTCGCGCGAACGCGAAACATAACGCAAAGCTAATCAGACAAATAAATGTATATTACAAAAAATATATAAAGCATGTGAACAATTGTAGCTCGAATATTTTTTACAACAAATTTGCACAATTCTTGCCAAAAAGAAAAAAATAAATAAATAAATAAATAAAAAAAAATATATATATATACAAGCTAAATCAATACAAATTGAGTTCAACTTTACAAATCAATTTAAAAAGTTCCTAAGTTCGTTAAAAGAAGAAATTACATAAAATAAAGCAGTTCCTAAAACACGCAACACCTGCCAGTATGACAGCACTTGGATTACTTTTGCTATCTATGATGGGTAAGTGTGGGTTGTTAATGCCTTATCGCTAGGTCGCCCATGAAAAATACACTCACACGCACGCACGCACACACAGACAGACTTGCCGCTTATCGGTAATTTCTGCACGCCTGCTAAATGCCAACTGGAAATTGTTGTCAGCTCACCCTGTAAGCCGACAGAGCGAAGAGAGAGAGAGAGAGAGAGAGAGAGAGAGAGAGAGAGAGAGAGAGAGAGAGAGAGAGAGAGAGAGAGACTGGAATGGCAGACGACAGCAACAGCGAGGAGATATGCATCTTATACATTGGGTAATTTGTATACTCGCACTGCTGCTGCTGCTCTACGTAATACACATACTATTCGCGAATTTATGTTTCAGATTGAGCGTAAATTTAATTACTTGCATTTAACAAAAATGTTATATAGCTGGCAGCAAGCCCGCACAAGCGACACCCACACACACACACATTTATTGGCAGTCAGGCAGGCAAGGGAATTTTTATACTCATTCACGAAAGTGAATCAGTATATTGGTTTTGTGCAATGTCCGTCTTGCTGTCCGTCCGTCTGTCCGTCTGTCCGTCTGTCCGTCCGTCCGTCTGTCCGTCTGTCCGTCTGTCCGTCTGTCCGTATGAACGCAATCTATTTCGGCGCTATTGAAGCTAGAGACTTGAAATTTGGAACACATACTCGTGTATATCTCCGATTTATAAAGTGTTAAAATTTTCCCGATCCGCCCACTAGGGGCGTGGCAAATCGGAAAATGCATTTTCCGATATACCAGAAATCATGTTTGTTGAAGAGATAGAAAGCTGAAACTTGGTATGTAGGTCCGCGTTGACCACCCAAGATCACGAGCTATGGCGGATATATCTACGCCCATTGGGGGCGTGGCAAATCGGATAAAACTGTATCTCCTAAAGTTATAAACCTAGAATGCTGAAATTTTGCACGTCAGCTAATGGTATGATTCTATAAAGTCTGAAGATAAATTATAAGTCTACGCCCGTTGGGGGCGTGGCAAATCGGACCTGAAGATATAGTGATTTTTTAAATTCTCCTATATTTTGGACACTATTGATGGCAGAGACCTCAAATTTTGTATATATACTCGGACTGATCACCCAAGACCAAAAAGTTTTGTCGGATATATGTCCGCCCACAGGGGGCGTGGCAAACCGCAAAAGTTTATATCTCCTAAAGCAAAATAGCTAGAAGCTTCAAATTTGGATAGTTGAGTTACTGGTAGCCTCCTCTATCGATTCCCCAAAAATAATTTTTACGCCTCTTTAGGGGCGTGGCATATCGAAAAATACCCTGTAATTTTCACATTTTTTTAGGGTAAGCATTCAAACTTTGCAGTTAGGGTAACGTTATCTCTTTCTAAAAACTGACCAAAAATGAGGTGTCTACGCCCAGTTGGGGCGTGGCAAATCGGAAAAACCTGTATATTCTACAGTATTAGAACGAAACTTAACTACTAAATTGTTGATGGGATGTGAATGAGTATTCCGCAGTCGGTAACGCCCGACTGCAACGTTCTTACTTGTTTATAATATGCACATTATAATTTATTGCTTCTGCATTTATGAATTCCCTTTTACGCATTAGGAGTATCAAATTAATGCAAAACTGTTTGCAACGAATTGAACTTGCAATTAATATCTTTGCCAACTAAGCACTTTGCGGAAACGACAAATGCATGCATGAATATATTATATTTTGTATTGATAGACAACATTTTATAAGGAATTTAGTAAATTTAAATGAAGCATAAAATAATTCATCGACATTAAAGAATAGTTTATTGACGATGCTTAGTTTGACCTACATTTTATTTGCTTATTTAATAGATTTAATGAGAATTCAATATTTGATATAAATATACCTTACATCAGCATTTCTTTTGTTTTCCCAGTTTGCTTTATCATGTCTGTTAACGACTATTGAAATACGAGTATCAAAAATAAATTTAAATAGAATACAAATTTTTTTGTTTTCAATTCTTAGATAGGTTACGAAAGCTTTTAATATGTTTGTATATTTCTCTTCAATATGAAATGTTTACAAAACTAAATTTTGTTCGTCTTTCAAGTTGTAGCTTAAATTTATTGCTTAAATTATTGCTTATTGTTTTTCCATATGTCAAACATTTAATGCAAAGAGCTAAGAGAGAATGCGTACGACAAAAATCAATTTTAAATTGTTTTCTTAACTTGTTAATTTGTTTGTCATTTATTTTATATGAAAACTTTTAAAATAGAGCATTAAAATTTGTATAAAAATTATAATTTTGTTGTTTTTTATCGTTGTCATTGTTTTTTTTTTTTTTATCTGGTACTTTTTTCCTGTTTTATTTTTTATTCGATTTTTAATTCTGCATGACTTCATTTGGAATATGTCGGTTTTCATATAATATTATGACATTTTATAGCATACTCTCGTTGTTCAAAAGAAAAATATTTGCTTAATGCGTATGGAATGCTCGCACACATAATATGATTCCGCAGGTATGCGTGAGTGTGGTGTGCGTGTGTGGTGGCGAGTGCGTGTGCGTGTGCGTGTGCGTGTGCTGGCGAATAAATAGCATATTTGATGTGCTTTGACTGATTAAAAGCAAACAAGGGGCGCACGGGCGAGAAGATTGACATTTTGTGGCTGCAATTGAATAAATTAAATTCCTTCAATTATGAAACAATACTTGATCGGATGCTCAAGGATAACGTTTTATCAAATTATCAAAGATAGCACCACGGCTAAAGGAGGAGATATGCGTACGTCCTTCCTCTTTTATCCTTCTTACTCAAGAAGTCTATCTGCCTTGTTCTATTTGTGTATGCCCCGAGTTATTTTCATTTGTGGCGGCAGAGAGCCTAACATTTTTGAGGCAATTTTCCAGTGAAATACGATTCGGTTTCCAAGACAGACCTCGAACCCAATTATTAAATATCTCTCAGTTAAAAGTTGTTTATGCGTGGGCGTGACTGTGTACGTGTGTGTGTGTGTATAGGTGTATATTTAGGCTGTAGTTTGCAACATTGATTAGCACACAACGAGTTTAATGTTTACTTTATTAGGCTCTGCGTAATTAGGGCCAGTGATTAGAGGAGCGTGTGCGAAATTGGGGTTTCCAAGAGGCGCTCGAACCGGCTGAGCGATAAATATACGATGGGGGAATTGAACGAGTGAAAGGGTGAGAGTGCGAGAGAGTTTATAGACGTAATTAACGTGTAACACTACAATATTCACAGCAAAAGGCATAAATTAAATAGCAAACGATTTGACAGACAGCTTCCCTTTAACACGCTCTGTTTATTGTGCAAGCACGGGCTGCCAATAGACTTCGCTTTAGATTCAGCTGCTGCTCTATCCAGATCCGAATCCAGTTCTCGTCTATCTGCTACATCCGTTCGGCAGGTGAGTCAGGATAGTCGCAGGTGCTAACAAAAATGGTTTGCTCTCCAAACTTCTAATTAGAAACTGCTGCCGCTGTTCAGATAGTCAAGTCTTGAAGCAGCGGATCCTTCTCAGCGCTTCCCTCGCCTGGCCTAACTCACCATATTACCAACTTTGCGTATGCATATAAATGCGCCGGAAAGTGGGCGTGGCAGCGCTCAAGTTGCTAAAGTTGTCGACGCCTTGGCAAACATGCCAAATGGTTGCTGTTTAAGTTTCACTCTCCAACGCAGACATCACACTCGCTCACACACTCGCACACTCACACACACATAAACACACACTCAGAAACTAGCAAACCCCAAGCATACATCCGCACATTCACTGAATTTTGAATGAAATAGTTTTTGGTCGGATTTATTTGCATTTATGAGTTGCGGGCTGAAGAGCAACCAGAAAGTCAACTTCGAAGGCCGGGCTTTGGCCTACAGACACAACTGATAGATGATACCACCTGTTGGCATACCATTTGTATAAAACTTTAGCAAAAATAGACGAAAAAACAAACCATTTCTGTTAGTCTCTCAATCTGAGTCATCATTA
The DNA here is from genome assembly GCF_054131065.1 of Drosophila arizonae. Classification (NCBI taxonomy): domain Eukaryota; kingdom Metazoa; phylum Arthropoda; class Insecta; order Diptera; family Drosophilidae; genus Drosophila; species Drosophila arizonae. The sequence goes on along the minus strand of NC_142922.1, from coordinate 18,194,740 downwards.
TTTGTGGATTATCGTACACATAGGAATTAAATGCAGACAGCTGAAATACGCTAACAAATATAACCGAATAATATAATCATACCGCATCACTAAAAAATTAATAGCAAAAATTGATGTTAAGTTCATGTCTGCAGTTTTATCCATTTAAAATTATATAAACAGCTGCGATAATACAAATATAAATTTTAGATCAAAAGTAATTTAAATTCGACATCTAAATTAATACCAATTATATATTTTCTCATATTCAATTAAAAATATTTTGAAAACATTTAATTTCATGAAACTCTGAACTATATATATATATATATATATATATATATATATATATATATATATATATATATATATATATATATACGTTCTTCTTATAAGTAAATAATTAAATATAAATGACATATAATTGCTTGACAGCTGAGACGTTAAATAGGAAAATAAAAAATTGGAGATTCAGCAATTAAAAATATATTTAAAACAATTGTTAATGAGGCTATATATGAGACCCACACTGCTATGCTAAAGTCAATGAGGGATTCTTCTGAGTCTACAGTACTTTTAAATTCACTTATACAAAATTTCTTACGCTTAACGTACAGAAATTTTGGTATAAATTTAAGAAACTTTTTTCATAAAATTGTTGTTAAAGATCTCTTTATTACAGTTTATTGATTACATTTGTATTCTCATAAAATCGTATATCTAGAAATAAGGACACCGTTTATGTTTAGACAAACGCTTTATTTGCCTTGCCATACGCTACGCAGCTTGAAGTGTATTAAACGTTTTAGTAAACAAAATAAATTGCCAAACAAACTTTTTGCATATTTTATATGAACCGAGGCCGGTTCATTAATTGACACGTTTGTCAAAGAAATACAAACAGAGAGAGGCAGAGGCAGAGGCAGAGAACGAGAGTGGGAGCAATGATGAGAGCAGTTAGGAGAGCAAGATTTTTAAAATGTGCATATTAAAAAAAAAAATAAAATAAAATAAAAAAAAAAACAAATGATTATATCAAAGCCGATCAGAGCTTGGTTCAACTACCTGTTTGGGGGGACTTTAAACAAGTCCCCGCCTCTGTCTCTCTCTATAGGTTTCTGCATCTCCCCCGACCACTCTTTCTCTGTGTTTGTTAAGCGGGGAATTTTTATTAGGCGAAACTAGTGTCAGCTGGCTCGTGTGCTTCATTGCGATTTCTCACCTCGTTGAGGTAACACAGCAACACACACAAAAACCACCAGCAGCGACGGCTGGTGCTGACAAATCGACGGGGGAGTCCGTATCGAATAATTTATCAATGGCTACGCGGAAGCAAAGCTGAACGCGCGATTCAACTAAGTTAAAGACAAAGTTTAGCAAACTCTTGCAATTAATGCTAACAAAGTTGGCTAACACACATACACACACACACACACGTATCCACGACTCGTCTCAGGGCGGGTGCGAAAATTGTAGCAAATAGTAAATAAACGAAATTGAAACTGAAACTGAAAACCAAGTTAAACAAGTTAACAAACAACTAATGGTAAATCTTTGCTCTACAGGTTATAGCCAACACATGCAGCCTGTCGCAACGGATGGTGTTGCGGGTGGTGCAGCAAGGAGCTCGCAGCTGTTGTCCCGCGCTGATTGGGGCGCCCGCGTGCCGAAAGAGGTGAGCTATTTCGAGGGCCCCGCACCGTATGTCATCATACATCATTCCTACATACCCGGCGCATGTGTGACGACGCCGGACTGCATGCGCAGCATGCGCGAAATGCAGGACTTCCACCAGGTGGATCGCGGCTGGAACGACATTGGCTATAGCTTTGGCATCGGCGGCGATGGTCTGATCTATACGGGACGTGGCTTCAATGTGGTGGGCGCCCATGCGCCCAAATATAATGACAAGAGCGTGGGAATTGTGCTCATTGGCGATTGGAGAAGTAAGGCGAAATACTACATTAAATATTCCAAAATTTGTACTAATCTATTCCTTTGCCCCCCCTCTCTCGCTCTCTCGAACAGCTGAGCTACCACCCGTTTCCATGTTGCAGGCTGCAAAGGATTTGATTGCTTTTGGTGTTGCCAAGGGCTACATCGATCCATCCTATAAGCTGCTCGGGCATCGTCAAGTGCGAGACACCGAATGCCCCGGTGGTCGACTGTTCCAGGAGATCTCGACGTGGCCGCACTTTACACAGCTCAACACCACCGCCGAGGTGCAGCCGGTGGCTAACAAGATTTAAGGCCACGCCCAGAAGCTACTTCAATTCAACGACAGTCTCCAGCCCGGACAGACGAAGAGACGCCTATTCACAGTATTTTATAAGAGATAGAAAGAGAAAGCGAGACAAATAAACACAACCTATTAGCATTACAATTTTCAACGACCGTTTAACGACTCATTTAATTAAAAAATTATTGGTCTGTGCAGCTCTCAATGCGCGGTTCGCGACTGCAATTTGATTGCGTTCCGCGACTACTTTCAATTAGTGCCACCTTTTATATCGATTTTTTTAATTTCATTTAAATTTTTATTTTATTTTTACGTTTCAAACTGCTGTAAATTTCTCTACACTCATCAAAATGATTTACGAACGTCCTGGCAAGTTTTCAACATGTCAGCGCAGCACAATAAAAACAGAAACCACCAAATTAAAAGTAAAAAAAAAAAAAAAAACACTCAAATAAAATAAAACAAATAGACAGTAACAAAAAGTAAACAAAATAATGAAACTCGCTACCAAAGTGACTTTTAATTTCATTGATTTGTTGCTATGATTTACATGAAACGAAACTTAAATATGCGCAAAACGCAACCAAACGACCAACAAAAATGCTAGCACGGGAGTAACCAAAGGTCAGGACTGAAGAATACCTCGTATTTGATAAATGTGACATTTTATTTTTCTTTATATATAGAGTTTTAATAGTTTTTCAAAAAAATTTTAAACTGGATTAGATTTAGCTGAATAATTCCAAACATTTTAAACAATAATTTTCGGTGACTCTAACCAAAAAATAATTTAAAGGGTATGCAGAAAATAGAATGTGTATATTATTTAACTGAAATTAACTTTTTTGCTACTCCAAAAAATGCTCGCTTACTTTTTATGCGCACCATAATTGGAGCAAATAAATATATCTATCTTTTATCACATATGAAAATATATACTAAATACACAAAATATAAAAAACGTTTTATGGTTTTCTATATGTGTATGTATACTTAAAGTATATATATAGGTATATCCGCAAATATTGTAATTAAATTAAATTTAGATTAAAATGTTTTTATTACATTCGCCAAACATCATAAATATTATGCAGTTCCAGGGTATAGTTGGTAGTAAATGATTTTCTGGCCCAAGCGCAAAAGTATGCAGCGCCAATTTTGGTGCTGCGTTTAGCCCCGAAACTATGCGCACATTTATATTTATCCATATGAATATATATGTGTATATATACATACATGCACTATATGTACCATCATGCTCAACTGGGAAATTTAAAACAGAATGCAGAACAAAGAGTACGTAAATTGTTTCACGTTCGCCAGTTGAAATATATGAAACTATCTTATATTTTATGTTTCTTCCCTGTGGCAGTCGATTTACTCGTGTTTTCATTGCGTATACGCCTAGTGAAATTCAAATGCATGCAAATGACAGTGTTGAAAAACATAAAATTACCTAAAGTTTATTGTTTCACAGTAGGCAAAGCAATGTTTTCATTTGATTCTGATTTGATTTTTATGCTGTCGCTTATCTAATTTTAAATTGTGTTTCTAACAAATATAATCATTTTTGATTACAAATTACCCTTACAGCCTTGCATCCTGACCCTTCACCCTTTCAAATTTAAAATAGAAATTAATAAATTAATTATTTATAAGTACGCCATAGGAAGCGAGCGGTTGTGCGGGCGGTCGAACGTGTGTCAATTTGAATTTGCATCTATTTTAGATATTTCAGTAATTTGACACTGAAGAACGAGTGCCAGCCCGTTGAAGTTAATTGAAATTATGTGAGCTCAATTTCAGAGCCAGCGCCGTCGGAAGGTGTCTGAGTTTCCCCAATGGCATTTGCTATACATTCTCTTTGGGCTTTGTGTCGTCCCTTAGTTTCGAATGTCATGGACTCCCCACTTTTTCCCTTTGCACCTTTCCTCGCTGCATAACTCAGACTGCCGCACCTTATCACATTTTTCTACATTTACCGCATTTGGTCATTTCTTTCCTTTTCTTTTTAACGGAAATTTGGTCTTTATTTCTTCCTTTCAATCGGTTTATGGCTTGCACTTGAATTTCTTGGCCTACTTTTTTTCCATTTTCCTTTTTTTTTCTTTTCTTCAAACTTCAATTGTCTTGCTTTTTTCTTTCTTTCTACGCGTCGATTCTTAATGTACCCCATCTTTTTAAACTATTCCCACTGCTTATCTGGCACCCCCCATCTGCTGCCTCCCACCCGCTCAATTCTTACTTGTCAACTGTTTGTCGCCTTCGGTTTTTACTGCTATTCTTGCATTAATTCACTTTATTTCAAGTTTAATTACTTTTTTCTTTTAGTACACCCAAGTCTTTCAGTAGGTTCTTAGCGCAGTTTTATGGTAGATAATTATGTCTTGGCTGCTTTTTATAGCACGCAACAACTTGTCCAGCTTAACTATCGCTTTTATATACTAATAATTTCCATATACTCATAGTTTGATTTTGGGGTCAAGAGTATGTAACTGTTTTATTTACGTATGTTTGCGAATATGTTTCTAAATTTATGTTTGAAGCAGAATATATTTTATTAGCATCATTCAACTTTTAATTACTAAAACTTCTAAAACAACATTTCTCATACTTTACGGATCTGGTCAGAGTTTTTGCATTTTCTGAGCTTCTCGCACTGGTTCACACAGCGCGAATGCAATTCAACTAATCGATATGCAATCATTTGGATACTAAAAATAAAATTTATCACGCACTAAACGATAGCAAATCGCTCAATCTCAGTCGAACGCAAATGTCAGACGCATTCAGCAGATAGAACACCGAGAATAGAGGAGTGAAACAACTGGGCGATTGCGACAATGTAAATATTGCAAAAAGAACTTCAAGAGTCCAAGAAAAGCAAACATATTTAACAGGAATACAAAAGAACAGAAGCTGAAATGGGTTTGGATTTTCTAGAAGATTGGTTTTTATCACAGGGTAAGACGCGTTACGCCCTCAACTAATAACAAAAAATAAAAAACAACAACAACAACATGTGTATACCCACCCACCTAAATAGTTTCCGTAGCAAGAAACTTGCGTAATTGAGACCCATTTAATGTGCTTAAATTAAATGATAAGCGTTTCGCCTCTGAACGTTATAAATGCAGACGCCGGCTACTCAAGCAAGACACTTGAGCTGCTACGAATATATATACACTATATATACTATATGCATACATATTCATAATTCCAGTTCCATTGAACTATGCTGCACCTGCCATAAGGTCAAAACGGCTGCGCCTCTCTCTCGGCCATCAGAGCAAATGGCTAAAAATATTTATATTTTTCGGCCAAAATAATTTTCAATTTCATTTTTTCTAAATATTTTCACGAGAGCGAGCAGAGAACTTGCGCCGAGAGCGAAATTATATTTTCTTGTTGTTGCCGTTGTTGTTGTGCTTTTCGAAAATTTCTAGCATTTAGCGTGCTGTTAAAAATACATGAATTTAGTTTTTGAAACGCCGTCATAGGCGCTGCGTGCCGAGCAAACACAATTGTAGCTAAACCGTGTCTCGTCGTATTCTGTGTTTACTTGCCCCTCTGTGCCACTGTGTGTGTGTGTCCGTGTGCAAGCGCGTGCGTGTGTGTGTACGTGTATGTGTAGGCGTTCTGTGTAATATATAGGAAAAATCTGTCTATAAACAGCCGCAACTGCACGTTGCAGCTACACTAGCCGAATCAAATAGTCAAATAAAATATTGAAAAATCATTAAAAAAAAAACAACAAAATCAAATCAAAGCAAATTATATTTATAAATAAATCTAGCGAAATGCGCAGCATGCCACAAACAGATTTGCATAGCCAATGCCTCCGATAAAACTAGACACACAAACTAACAAGAAATACCAAAAATACTGCAAATAAAAAAAATAATAATAAAAAAAATATATATACATTTATATATATATTTAAATTAAAAACAGTTTGCTGCTGAAAGATAGAAAAATAATTTAAAAATAACATTTCCTTTATATGACACATACATTCTAATTATATCCAAAATTCAACCAATTTTTCTCTCCAAAAAACTTGTTAAAAATAAATCAATATATAACATTTTCCTTTTGAATCGTATTTGAATGCAATATTGAATCAAACGTTTCTCTTAATAATGTCAAAAATATCAACTGAGTGTTATTTAAAGCAGAGCTTTTTAAATATCGTTAGCTTCCTCTTAAAATTCGACTTTTCTTAATTGCAATAAGTTTCTCACAAAATTGCTGGCCATTAGGACTTAGAGGCTTTTATGTCGCGTCGTCTATATTATTCCGCCTCTCTAATGACGGCATATTTATAAGTAAAAATTTTATATTTGCATGTCATGTTTAATTAACGCCTCCAAAAGCGAAGGCAAAACTGAAAATTTGTTGTTTTAATTTAAAAAAAGAACGAAACAAAAAATTTGCAAAAGGCCGTTGGACGAATTGGAGGAATGGAGATGAAAAAAAAAAAAAAAAAAAATGGAAAACCATGGAAACTGGCAATGGAATGAAACAAATTCACATTTCATTCTCTTCTCTGTTGCTTTTTATTTTGGATTCTCTTTTATGTGTGTGTGTATGTGTGTGTGTGAGTTTGTATATGTGTGTGCGTGCGTTTTCGTTTCATTGTATACTTTGTGAAACGAGGCAAAAGACGCAAGCGTCAGAGTCAGCACGGTTTTTTTTTTTTTTTTTTTTCTTTGAATTTTCTGATTTTTTTTTTTTTTTTTTATATTCTCCCGACGCTTTTTGCTCTCGCTGGCACAAAGAACCTAAAATTAAATATTTTCGCCTTTTACATATCGGAGAGGCACATTGGCATAGCAAATTGTTCGCTGTCATTTGTTGCCATTGCTGCTGCTGCTGTTGTTATTGTTGTTGCTATTGCAGCCTTTGTTAGATGGAATACAACTGAGTAACACACAAAACTTGTTAGAACTGGAGAGGAATTTTGCTAATTTGAACAGTTTAGACGGCGTTTGTGTCTATATGACATAAAGGCCTACATTTTGCATAGTTTTTCTTTTTCTATTTTGGCCAAAACAGATACGCTAACAGAAACAAAAAACAACAACAATAATAGTAGCAGCAGCAGCAGCAGCAAAGGCAACAAATGCGCTGCCCAGCTAATGAGCGCATGCATTTATAAATAAATTCACGAAATGAAACATACCCAAATATACACGGAATTGAGAATTGAAAATATTTTAAACAGCTGTTGCTCATCGTCCACAGTGCTGAAAATTCAAATAAATAGCACAACAGCAACAACAACAAACGAACGAAAATCAGAAGAAAAATACATATATATAAAATAAAATTTAAAAAAAAAAAAAAAAAAAACACGGCAATTTAAGAAACAACTTTTGGACAAGTGTGAAGTGAGCCAAGTCTAGAGCCAGCCACGCCCTGAGCACCCCTCGCTCTGTGCTGGTGCTAATGTGCAAAGTTTTGTGTTTTCATCAACAACAACAACAACAACAAATTTACAGAAAATTATTTAAAAAGTGTGTGCAAATAGACGAACAACAATAACAACAACAACCTCTGGAGAATTAACAGAACGGAAAACAGTTGCTGGCCCCGCAATGCCCTTCGTGACACCCCGTAGCACAACAACAAGCGCTGGCAGCGCAGCTGGCGCCGGCGCCGGTGCTGGCAGCAGCACTGGCCGCACCACATTTCGCCCACCATGGGTCAAAGAGGATGCGGCAGCAGCCACAAAGCCGGCGACAACGCCTTGGGCCAAAAAGGCAGCTGCAGCTGCATCCGCCAAGGAAAATGGCGAGAAAGCAGCGCCAGCGTCAGCAACATCAACAGCCAACAGCAAAGCAAAGGCAACACCAGCATCTACAACCACAGCAACAGCAGCAGCAGCTAAGAAGACACCTGAGCCAGCGAAAAAGACACCTGAGCCGGCCAAGAAGGCAACCGTAGAGCCCGCAAAGAAGACCACAGCAGCAACGACAGCAGGGGCCAAAAAGCAAGCGGAGCCAGCGAAGAAAACCGTTGCCGAGCCGGTAAAGAAATCAGCGCCGGAGCCGGTCAAGAAAGCGAATCTGGTAACAAAGAAACCCTTGGGCAAGAAGAAGGAGCCCACACCGCCGCCCGAAAGCTCCTCAGAGGAGGAAGAAAGCGAAGAGGAGGAGGAGGAAACTGAAGAGGAAACTGAAACTGAAGAAGAGACCGAGGAGGAAGCAAGCGAAGACGAGGAAGAGGATGACGACGATGACGACGACGACGATGACGACACCACGCTGGATGCGACGGTGCCGGAGCACGTGAAGAAGGCCGCGCAGCTGCGCCCTACGCCGATCAACAAGAAGCCGGAGGAAAGTGAGTTAACACAACGTTTCACCTTAGAGAAACCCAAATTGCGCAGCGTTGTAGTCAAGCGTGACAAATCGATGAAGAAGGTGGCGCCCGAGGATGACGACGAAGCTGTCGACGGCGAAACGGAGGAGGAGCGTGAGAGACGTTTGCGGTTCAAGCTGGAGAAACCGAAATTGAGGCATGTGAAGCGCGAGGAGAAGCCACTGCCCAGCAAGAGCACCGACAATCTGCTAAAGATCCGACCAGTTCTCAAAAAGGTACCCAAAGTTGATGAAATACTCAAAGAACCCAAAGAAGAACCCAAGCCCGAATTCAAGACCAAAACCCTGAGGAAAGCGCCCTCAATAAAGCGCGAACCGAGCATCAAAAATGGTAAGTTACGATCGTGAACCAGCGCAACAGATCGAACCGCACTACTCCGGATACTAAATACCCGATTAACAACTCTAATGGATCGCCAAAAAAAAAAAAAAAAAAAAATGCTGTAAATATGATTATGATGCTTCGCTAATTGCCTAAAAATCCAAAACAAAATAATCGCGCAGTGAGCATTTCTCAAATACTAAATAGATATAATATATGATAGAAAGTATAGAATATAATAATAATATATACATATATATAAATATATCAATGAAATTGGCCGTGTGCACTTGTCGCATTGGCCTTTATATTGCCAGCCTCCGAATGTCTCATTCTCTCCCTATACCTCTCTCTCCCTCTCTCTCTCTCTCCCACATACTATCTCTCCCTCTCTCGCTCTAGCCTTATCTATAGAAAGGGGGCATTAATATGTTGGCGTAAAGACAAGGCCGACAGACGTCACTGCGAAATGAATAAAATATAAGAGACAGGCGGACATGGCAAACGTAGCGTATGAGTGATATTTTTTTGTACTTTATATGTATGTACTGCGGCAGGTATGCCTTATGAGTGTCTAGCAAATTAGGGATGGGTGCGTGACCGAAAACATATTAGTGTACACATATAGAATATACAGTCATTAATAATTTAAGCTTCATATTGACAATAGTGTATTAAAGTAATCTGAAAGAGCTTTGCTTTCTATCGTCAATAAAAAGGAAATTGACAAAACAATTTACAAACTTCCCTTGATATACTTATCTAATATGTGTTACAAGGCTTTTATTCACACGATCCGAGCTGCATGTTTGTCATTCATACCGAAGGACATTCCTGACTTCAACATATCACATCAAATATGTAGAAAAAAGAAATGTTTTGGTATGCGAAGCAAATTCAATTCTGTTTTGCAGTTTTATTATGCATGACAAAATATTTGCAGTTAGGAGACCATCTCTAGGCTAGCTACATCCTCTCTGTAGGTATGCATACCTGTTACTCATACATACATTTGTGTGTGTATGTAAATGTGCACATGGGTCCACTTAGGTCCAACTGAAAAACGCACCAAGCGGCGTTTGTATAAATATATAAATATATCTATGAGCATCGCGTAGTAGCCGTATGAATATAAGTACGAAATGGAAACATTTCATCAAAATATGTGTGCCCAAACAAAAACGACAAAGACAGACAAACAGGGAGATAGACACTGACACACACACAAAGAGAGAGAGAGAGGACTGAAAAGCAATATAAATAACATATTTTATTTATTAAATTTTTAGTGAGTGCTGTGCATTGGGTCGAAAGAGGCGCAAAACTGTTTACCCACCCACCGATCGAAAGAATAAAAATTATTAAAATTGAAAAGGCCAAGGATGAAATAGGAATTTTCCAAATAATTGAAAAGCTTGTAATATTCGAAATGCACTTTCTGGCTGCAGGCGTGCAATAATATTAATACTCAATTTGAGAATTATCACAGTGAGTTGCATAAGTTGGCAAATTGAAAAACGAAATCCCTCCCTGGAGGGGCACCAGAATATGAAGTGTAAAGCACATTAAGGGCCAGCAAACCGCAAAGGGTATCTATGGGCAAAGGTGTGCGGCGAGGGTTCGGCTAACAGCCCGGCAGCTACCATGTCCTAATCAGTGGGCAATAACGTGACCGCAAATGCGTCCTAATCTTTGTCAGGCAAACAAAAGGCAACTGTGACGGCAGGAGCGTAGCTTGAAGCAGTAAGCTTTCGGGGGTGGTGGGGAGGGTTGAAGAAGAAGGGAGAAAAGGCAAGACATGGGCAGGTCACTCAACGAAATGGTAACCGCTGTGCCCAACGTTTGTCCTTTAAAGCTGTCGCATAAAAAAAAAAAATGCCAGCAGAAAAAAGAAGTAAAAATAAATCTGTGTGAGGCTTACGACTAGCAGATACCCCTCTATCTGATCTATGTAGTATATCTTATCTGTGTATAGAGCTATAGGTAATATATATGCATGTAAATAGTAGTGCAATTGAGAACTAATATTTAGTTCTTTAATTTTGTGATAACACTGATTTCAAAATAATTTATTAGATTTATATGTCAAAAATTTGAATAAAAAGACTTGAGCTGAGCTGGATACAAAATACTTAGAGGTGCTCGAAAATCTGTGAAATTGGTTTATACTTGTTAAATATCCAAATCTCAGCTTTAGCTTATTATTCTGAAAAGCACTACGGACTAAGGAAAATCGGTATACCCAATTTCTTAACTATTTGCCATGGATATTGCGTATAAAAAGCTAAGCAAAAAAATAAATAAAAAAAATAAGGCAACAATGCAGACAGCAAAGAAAAACATTTATTTAATGTGCTCGGACGACGTCTTGGGCCGACTTTCTGGGTGTTTTCATCTCTCTTTTTATGGTCTAAGTAAAATTCATGATTATTGCTCATTGTGTCAAAACTACAACATAAAGTGGAATGTTTAAAACCAGATGAGGATAGATGAGTGGAAAAGGCACTTTCTAGATGGTTTTTGTGTTTTGTTTCTCCGAACTGCCCCTTAAAGCCGACAACTATCAATAGCAGCGCAATCGAGGGGCAGAGAGAACTGTAGCAGTTCCTACTCTTAAGGACAAAAGCTGGCCAAGATATATGGGCATGTGCTTGATATAGTCGAACTAAATGCGCCATTTATATTCAAATATACGCACTAAAAAAAAAAGGACAAAAAATGAAACAGACGAGAAAACGAACAAAATAAAAAATATATATAAAAAATTGGGCGGCTAAAAAGCCTTGGCAAATGTCTTCAAAGGACAAGCGAGTGGCCAAAAAAGAAATATGTACATATATATAAATATATATATATATTTTTTTTCTTTTATTTAAATGAGCCTCTTCTATACATTTACATATACGCAGATGTCCGGGTGTGTGTGCGTGTGTTTGTGTTTAAAAAACATGTAACGGCTGTGTGCTATATTCATTTCTTTCATTTTTTATTTCTTTTTTCTTATTTGCTTCGCTCATTTTGTTTTTTTATTTATTTGGCTAGCATTAGAAACGTGAACTTTCAATAGGTGCAGCCATTGGGCACGAGCTTGGGTCTGTCAGGGACATAAAAGATGATGGGGCCCTTTTGAAATTTTGACTAACGCATTCACTTTTGTCAATAATTACACTAAGCGACAGTAATATGAGCCAATAAGCAAATAATTGCAGCATATTAGTTTAAATTACCTGTTAGGACTGCATGATTGACTTCATGAAATGTGTTGAACAATCACTAGAGCTAAAACTGAGATGAATTAGACTTTAACTGAGTGTTTAACAAGAGAAACCAAATGAAATATGCAGCAATAAAGTTCTAATGAAGTCCTCTTTAATAATGGAGCATTCAGAATAAATAATTGAAGAAGCAAGAATCAAGTGGAGGGCTGTAGTAATTTATTGAACAACTATTAAACAATGTTTAATATTAATAATGTTGCACAGAGCTTGGCCTTACCTTAGCCAATAATGATTATAATGAAGTCCCTTAAGGAACGACTTTAATGCAGCTTGCTGACATAGATGTTAATAATTTATTTAATAATTGTTAAACTACATTCAATGTTGGTAATGTTTCACATTCATTAGCCATATATTAGGGCCATATGTGTGCATTATGCGCACTCTCCGTCGCTTGCTCTCTTAAGAGCGTAATTATTATTCATTTTGCTTTGGGCGCTATTCGCAATCGTTTAATACACACGGATGTTCAGCCAAGCATGAGAATAGGCTCTAATGTTTTCTACGATTTCCTAAGAGAAATATCATATAGAGAACCGACAAATGTATTTATTCACTTCGCATGAGAACTATATTAAATATCATTGGAATGCTTCCTGCTCCCTGCTCTCGTTTTTCCATTAGACAATCGGAGGAATACGGAATTGTGGCTGAAATCAAGTAATCTATTGAACGCGCCATTCTTAAAGTTAATCGAAATATGTAACGAGCCGTGAGATGTTTTAAAATATTAACCATGTTGCTCAGTGTTTGTTAGTTGGTCACAAATGAACAGGCAATATATAGTTATTAACAAGATGAAAAACGTTAATCAGGGCGCCGGCAGCCCGCCTGGGATTAGGGGCTTGTCAGCATATGCGGGTCGGTGGCTTGCAGAGGTACTGTAAAATATGGCAGACTCTCCAAGCGACGCTTCATCATACCACAAAGCTCAGACAATGGCGTACAAAGTCAGTCATCAAAATGGAGTCCATGCTAATGCCTCCAACCCCAGCCCGCACCCCCAACCGCAGGCACAGCGTGATTCAATGACAACGGCAACATTTGTGTGCATGCATAGAATATTCTCTCGGTTGATGATAACAAAATGTGGGTTGTGACAGAAAGAGACAGAGAGAGAGAGAGAGAGAGAGAGAGACAGCGAAAGTGAGAGAGAGAGAGAGAGTATCAAGGAGCTGCGACAGTGGGTCTGGCCTGATGTTTTAGGGCGAGCTACACAAAATTTATGTTTACATACCCCGCTATTCATTTTGGCGTCGTTGTAAGTGCGGGCTCTTGCGGTATATTAAGTGGGTAGCATCAACTTGGAGACGCTGCTCAGCATTTTATTTAAATAATAAATAATTTTGTCGACATGAATGAATGAATGAAGAGTTTTATCTGGCTATGGGTGCGCCACAAGCTTCAGCTTGAGTAAGTTTTTTTTTTCTTTCTTACTCCCGGTCTTTGGCTACCGTCTGCGAGAGGGTGTCTGTGTCTGTGTCTGTGTGTGTGTGAGAGTGTGAGTGTGAGTGTGTGCACTGATTTAGGTTGGAAGCTTGTGCCAGAGCTTTGCCATAAATTACTAAAACGAATTAAGCGAAACTTACTAAACGAGCGCTCAATTGGCTGCCCAAAAAGTTGACCACGTATTTTAATCAGTGACTACAAATGGCGCACAAAAAAGAGAAAGGGGCGCAAGGACGTCCGACGCGGATGTCGGCACACGGAACATGGCACATGGTACGTGGGTGGAGCGGCAAGGGACATTAACATGCAGCCGGGTAACTGCCAGACAATAATCAAGTTTGGCGCTGATTTCATTGAGCCAAAGTAACACGACTTCAGGATTAGTTTTCAAGCACCAGGTGCAGAGTATATACATATATACATACAATACCGATATATATATATATATATATATATATATATATACGTGTATATAGAGGGAGAGAAAGGACTGAGACCAGCATCTAATGCACCACAAAGAGGCAGCCAACCACTTAAAGATTAAGTGCAGATTCAGCCAGGCGCGACTCGAGCGAATGGGAGCAAGTTAAGGCAAAAGCCAGGCAGCAGACTGGGGGAAGGCAGAGAGGTAGAGAGGCAGGGGGGCACTCTGAAGGCTTAGAAGTGGGGGCAAAGCTGCTTGCCAAAGTGCGGATTGGGGCAGATTTGTTGGCTGGCTGAGCTGAGAGCGATGGGGTTGTGGGAGGGAGACTCGCTTTGGGTTCACTCAAACAAAGCTAATTAACAGATTTGTCAGCTTTTCATCACTTCGCGCACGGCCATTGTCTTACGACAGTTGTTTGACTTTTGCACTTTTTTAAGAGACAAACAAAAAACAATGAGCGACGCACAACAACAACGAAAGGCAAGCCAGCAACCTGGTCGGGGGCGTGACTGAAAAAAAGTAACTGCAAAGAATGCAAAGTATTGTACACAAAGTGCGCCCAGACGATACGGGTATCGACACACACACACACACACATATATATATATTGAGAAGAAACTCCTTCAATTGCTAATTACAAAGGGAAGAAAGTTGGTTACAAAAGTCGGTGGGTGGCAGTGGGAGGGATTTGTGGAACTTGGCAACTTGTTAGGCCAGCAATTTAACTGGAAATTTATTAGAGACGAAACAGCTGGCAGCAGCAAACATTACAAGCTAATTGGCCCAGTTAACAGAAATGTGGGCCGGCAAGTGCGCATCACAGACTTTAAAACCAACTAAACTAAAACTAAAACTGAAAACCAAAAACCAAAAACCAAAAACCAAAACCAACGGCGAGCCAAGCGCAACGCACCAAAGACGAAGGCTATAAAAGAAAAAAACAAAAAAAAAAAAAAAAAAACAGAGAATACAGAAGATCAACCCAACGAATAAGAAATGCACTATGCATTACATAATGCAATAAATGCGGGATGATCTATATTAATACTGCATATTGTCAAGCAAAACCAAGCTCAAGTCAAGAGACTGTAACAGAGTAAATATTTACATAGATACCGCTTCGCCACATCTTCGCCAACACAATGCGAATACCCTGTAAATAAAGAGTATCACGAATGCAATCAAAGTTTTCGTCTGCTGCAGCGCCACAGAGTGTGGCTGGTGTTTTGGTAGGGCGACGCTAGTGGCGCAGGAGGTGTTAAGGCAATAAAACAAATTGGGTTCTGGACTAGCTCCACTTCAGCGGGGAGGGGAGGAGGGTTGAGCCTGCGCCACGGCAGTAACTTTTCAATCTCTGCCAATGCAGTGAAACTTTAGACGCAAGAATTGGAACGTAAAGCTAGTCCACCCCACATTAAACCAAACTCAATTGATATGTATGGCCGGCAGCTACAAAGTGGCGGAGAGAGGGCGGGGAGGATGTGGGCAAACTTGGTGCGAACAACAACTGACACAAATTGCAAACTCATTAAATTAAAATTATATTTAATAACCGCGAGTGCACGCAGCGCTAAACGATTTATACGCTAAAAAACAAGCTAAATAAAAACAACAAAAAAAAAAAAAAAAAGAAAAAAGCTGAAGAAATTGCTAGACCATTCATCTGCAATTTCTGCTACTTGCTAAAAACCCGCAGTTAACCATCCGTTCCATATATTTCCGTTACAGTTCCAGCGCCACCGCCGCTGCCCTCGTTGGTGCCAAAGGCTCCACCACCGCCCCCGCCGCCATTGGCGCCCGGCGAGAAGCGGGTGCTCAGCGAAACGCAAAAGCAAACGCTCGAGAAGCTCAAGTAAGCAAGAACAGCATCCTGGCATATCTCAGGACTTGAGACTAAACCATCATTTATTTCACCCTCACACAGGTCACGACCACGCAGACGGCCCGACTGGTCCGAGATGATGAAGGAGGTGGAGAGCGGCAAGAAGCTGCGCCATGTGGCATGCAACGACAGGTGAGCAGCACTCATTAGCCACTCACTCGGTGCTCCATGGTGGTTTACAAATGAATGAACGGTCAGCCCCAACAATCGATTACAAATTAGTGAGTCGCGCCGTGCAAACGCTGTATAACTGCCACCTTAAGAAATAATAGCAGCTCACTTTATCCTTCGGAATCCTTTGGCATTCAAATTAATCTGAGCAGGCAATGAGAACCGTAGACCGAACTGCTAAAAAATCGCATCAATTTATGCTGAGCTATGATGGTTTAAAAAGTTTTTCTGGATTCATAGACAATGATTGGAAACCTTTTTTTTTTTTTTTTTTTTTTTTTTAATAGAACTCATATAGAATATGCAAGTTATTACAATAACTCATATCATAACTAATTTGCGCAGTAATATAATAATAGCTAAAAGTTTGACTTAGCTCAAAAAATATAAAAAGAGCACACCTAACTTTTAAAATATGTATAATCAAAAAAAAAAAAAAAAAAAAAAAAAAAAAAAAAAAAAAAAAAAAAAATTGGGGAAAATCGATTGAAAAAGCTTAAAAAGAGTTCACATAAAAAATTAATGGGCTATAAAAATTTAAGTATTAGAAAAAGAATTTACTGGGAATTCTTTTGTATAGCTAACAAAAATAATCAGCATAGGAACTTGTTCAAAATCGTATTATAAAAAGAGTCATAAATTTGTTAGAATAATTCTGCAGAAGTAAGGAATACTTGGAGATAAACCAGAACAAATGCTAAAAAAAAAAATTCAATTAAAAAAAATTTATTTAGCCATTCGATAGCTAACTTGAGCCCCTTTCACTGCAGATCTCAGCCCATATTGACATGCAAATCGATGACCAAAGTGGACGATAAATTCATCTATGAAACAGAGAAGGACAACTCGCACAACAAGCTGCTCAAGCAAATCCAGGGCGGCGTTCGGCTGAGGCCCACGCAGACAAACGATCGCAGCAAGCCCATATTGGAGGGTCTGCGCAAGTTCCGACGCCAGATGACCATTGAGGAGCAGCTGCACAAGTCCCTGTCCAAGGTCAATATGCTGAGCGAGGCGCCCAGCAGCCATGCGCTGAACAGTGCGAACAGTGGGTCGGCGAGTGGTGCGGGCAGCTCCAGGCCCAGCATTGTCTCGACCATGTCCATCGATGAGGAGAGTCCCGACGAACTGGACGATATCGACAAGTTGCGTGACGATTTGCAGAGCACCAAGCAGATGCTGGCGCTGGAGCTGCGCAACCGTGAGGCGCAGGAGCGTGAGAACAAGAAGCTCTTGGCCAAAATACGTACGCTCGAGACGGAATTGGAGCGTGAGAAGTCGCGCGAAAAGAATCTCGAGTACGGCTCCAATGTTATTGTAGCCACCATGGACCCCACGCCCACATCCGAGCAGGCATATGTCAACTCACTGAAACGTGAGGTCGAGGACGCGCGCAAGGTGTCCAAGGAGGTGGAGAAGAACTATCACGACACGGGCAAACTGCTAGTCGAGGCGAAAACAGAAATCGAGGAACAAAAGCGACAGATACAATTGCTCGAGCGCAAATTGGCAGCTGCTTTGCAGGTAAGCGACAGCCCAATCCTGCTGGCAGGCACTGTGGGCGGGGGCGGGCGTGGCACAAGTCGCACAACATGCCGCGTGTGTGTTGTCAGCTGTTGTTGTTGTTGCTCTAGTCGAAGTCAGTTGAAGCCAGTTGTTCTTGTTGGGGTCATAACCCACACATGTATCCACATTTTCAGCGCCGCCTGTGCCGCCGCCTCCCGAGCGACAGCTCAGCCTGAATGCAAAGAGCCAAAGAAAATCATCTTAAAAAACCAGCTAACAAAGCAATCGCAATTAGTCGCTTTCGCAATGATTGTACTTGTACTTGTAGTTGTAGCTGTAGTAGTTGTTGTTGTTGTTCTAGTTGTAGCAGCACACACGATAAATAATTACACATCAGCTGACAACACGACACACAATTTTGATACCTCCGAGGGGGGGCTTGCTGAGACGTAATGCGGGCTGCTGATATTCCAGCGCCAATTAGCGCCATTCTCTATTGAAGTGTTTTTTATTTACAATTTGTTTTTGCACGAGTCCCGCTTTTCCTTTTTAGTTTGCTCTTTCTTGTTTGCTTTCTTCATCTCTTGTCAACTAAGCCCCTCTATCAACTTCTTTGCTTTCCCATAGCCTGCACTATTTTCTATACAGCTATTCCTTTCTGACACCCCTCTCTCTTTCCCTGCCTCTACTGTCTCTCTCTATCTATCATCAATTTAAGTTCCCCTCGCATGTTTCTACTCTTACGTCTAACTGTGCATAACACCTCCTTGGTTGCTCATTCCATCTACCATTTAGATCTTCACTATGTACCTCTCTCACTCTCTCTCTCTCTCTATAGCCTTAACTTGCTATACCTTACTTAACCATATATGCATACATGTCACTCATATCATTCGTTTCTTGATTCCATTTACATTTCATCTTTATAACGATTTCATTCTCTATCAAACCTTTCTATTGCTTATCACACTCTCCTTCCGATTTATTATCGCATTCTCTCCCAATATATTTCTCTCACATAGAAGACCTTTTCGCTCTCAAATATGCTTGTCTATGTGATTCTTCAGGCTTCAGTTGATATTTACGTTCCAATCGGTAACCCCAACGATGTTCCTAAAAATGTCCCAAATATTACTGCATTCTCTTCTATACTTTTCTCTCATATACAAGTCCCACTCTCGGCATTTCTGCCCTTTTATATGATCGGTAACCCCAGCTATGTTCTCAGCTTCTCTCCTTCGCAGCCTCTCATAATGTTGTGCGCACTTGACATACACATCCACTATTTTGGTAATATTAAGAATATCGATATAGAAAGACAAACAAAGACAAATGCTTTGGCTTCTACTCTGAATCCGCTTACTAAAACCGTTAACCGATTTAACCAACCCAATCGCTGTTTATATAAGGCAAATACGACACCAAGCACTAACAGACCGCGCATTAGTTTTCGCTTTGCTTACGACGACGAGGACGAGGACGATGATTACTACGGTGAGAAGGGGAGCAATCATAAGGTAATGCCCATAGTTGGATTCGATCAGGTCTAGCCAGTGACGACGAGATTTCCTAATGCTCTCATATATATTGTGAATGTAGGGCGGCACATTGGATGGCTCGAGAAGACCGAGCGATCCACTTTTCGGACGCGACAGCTCACCCGAACTGGAGCTGGAGTTGAGCGAGAGCGATCCCGATGAGCCGGAGGAGAAGAAGACAGAGCGACGCGAGCGACGAATGGGCAAGGAGGTGAAGGTGCTGCGCAGCAAGCTAACCAAACTGAAGGTCAAGGAGGAGGCGGCCAAGAAGGAGAAGGATGCACTGAAGCAAGCCATGAAGAAGAATCATGTTATACTCAAGTAAGCATTTATAAATAAAGACATGCCTTCGTTATTAAGATTTCGATTCGGCAGAGAGGAGAACAAAAAGTTCAAAAAACTGGAGAAAGAGGTGCAAAAGATGGCCGCATCGATGAAGCTGGACGAGGACGAGATCGATGCCGAGGACAAAGAAGAAGAGGAGGCAGCCGAAGAGGAACAGGAGGAGGAAGAGGAAGAGTCCGAGGAGGAGTCAGAAGAATCCGAATCAGAGGAGAGCGAAGCAGAACCGGACAGCGAATCCGAAGCAGAAGTGAGTGCAACATAAAATTTTTTGAAATATGTATATAAACCAATTTATATGTGAGATGCGCAACGCCGACGAGCACCGAAGTCCATAGTCATACTATAGTTACATACATATATAAATATACATATATGTATATATGTCGACTTACCTCTTTCTTTCTAGGATGCTCCCAATTCCGCCAAGAAGAGCAACTTGGAGCCGCGCGTGAAGAAGCACGAGAGTCGCTTTGCGGCAATGAAGAAATGCAATGTGCTGCTGCAGGCGAACGTGGATAATTTGCAGGATCAAATTTCACAGGTGCGCTCCAGGGCTACCAATCTGCAAGATGAACTGGATGCGGTGATTGCCGATTTGGGTTTCTAGGCCCATGAGTCACAATATGAAGAAGATGAACAACAACAGCTGCAGCTCCCGAGTAAAAAATGAATCGAATGTACAACGTGTTTGTTTACTGTTTGCGTAGTGTTCCTTTTTTCAATGTATTTAAATATAATTATATTATCGACATATGTAAGTTCAAGGCACACTATGTATGTATTCACAAGCACATCAAACACTTTTGCAAATTGGTTGGTTAATTTTGTATTTTAGTTATTTCCTTTGCTCACCGGCCAATTGCGCGTTGTTTTGTTTGTTTTATGAGTACTTATTGCGTTCGAGTACTTTTTTTTGTTGTGGCAACCGGTGGCGCCGACGCGTTGCTAGCAGAGTAATTAACACTGAGAGGTTGCGCTATGTTAATCAACTGTTATTTGCATGACCTAAACATGAAGATGTGACGTCAAAAGTACTTCTGACTCGCCATGTATACATGTATCGCAAGGGCCAACATCTGTTGTCGCTGCATACCTGCTTGTAGACGTATTTTGAGTATATAATTGTTTATTCTGTTGCTTTAATGCACTTGCTCCGCTGAGATAACCAGTGGCGCCGACGCTCTGCTAACAGTTTACACACAAATTTGCGCTATGTTAACCGCCTGAAAATACTGAGTACTTAAAATGCACACGAAACATGAAACACGAATCGAATAGGCAAGTATCGAAACTCGCACAGCTGTTGCCGTAGCTGCTACGGTAGCGCCCTCTATGGGAAATCTCAAGAAGCTACAACGACTAGAAATCAAAACTCCGTTTAGCGGACTTTTTAAATTAGTATTTATTAATAAGATTTTGTCGAAATACTTTAGTATAAGCATGTATAACAATGTACAAAACAACAACTCAATGAATTCGGCTAAACTAAACCATTAGTTTTATGTATATATATATCATAGTCATATGTATGTATGAATATTTGTTGATGGTATGAGTATCACGCTCGAACTTCAAAACTTTATGCCTATATATGTATATGAATGTAAAGGATGTGGATATTTATATAATGCGTCTATTTCTTTAAGTTCTAAGCTGAGCTCTATCAATAATCCAAAGTCTAAGTCGTGTATATGAATTAGTTATTCGTATCGTAGTTGGTTGAGCATTGTTCCCCGATGCCCAAATGCGAGTTTGATTTGAAACGATTTGAGAAACCACTAAAATAACTAAAGCATTCCATGAACCACTACAACTACAGCAACTATTTTGGTCTACTCCATCAGTATGAGACGCAAGCGCTTACGCAGAGACGATTCTCGTGGCAAGGTCATCGCCCATTTCTTCATTGCCGTCAAAATCACGGAGCTGACGACCATCAGGGCGCCGCACAGGGAATACCCGTTGGGCGCCTCGCCAAAGAAGAGGATTTGCCAGATGAAGGCGAACACGATATCGGCACAGCGTGCAATGGCCACTGGACCGGCCTGCTCCACCTGCAGCGAGAGCGTCAACAGGATCTGGCCCAAGAAACTGAAGATGCCCAAGACGACGACGAGCCAGCGATCCCGTCCACAGCTTGGCCAGCAGACGGCGCCAATCGCGCCGCACACAATCAGAGTGTATACGAGAGCAATCGCTCCAAAGTTCGTCATAATCACAGAGAAGTGAAGATTCTTCAGAGCGCGCAGCAATATATAGACATTGGCACCGAACAGCGTCGAGGATATGGCAGCAACTGGTCCCCAGATATCATATGTTTTATCCGAATACTTTTCACTGTCCAGATCCGGCGTCGCCTCGCCGAAGACCAACGGTGGCCGAGTGATTAGCACCACGCCAAGGAGCGTCATATTGATGGTCAGTACATTGAAGAGGGTGCACGGCTCCTTGAGGAAGGCCCTTGCGAAGATCGCAACGAACACAGGTGTGGAGAAGATGATGACGCTGGCATCGGCCAGGGGCATGTGCCGAAACGCATAGAAGCTGAGCATCAGGCCCGTGGTGCCCATGAAGCAGCGCAGCAGGAGGATGACACGTTTGCCCTCCGGGAATACTGGCTGCTTGGTATAGATGAGTATTGGGATGGTGGGCAGAAGAACGCCCACAAAGCGGAACGAAGCCAATTCCATGGGATTGACATCGACCAGGCCCTTGACAATCACCGAGCACAGCGAGAAGAATAGCGAAGAGAGCGTAGCAAGTATTATTCCCAAATACGGGCAATTTACGCGCGTTTTTATCTGTTCCATCCATTGATTTGATATATCTCCCGCTCGCGTTCCGTCCTCAAATTGATGCAATTCCAAGTTCTCTGGCATTATGCCGCTTTCTTAATTAAACTAAACTACTTTTCGATTCAATGACACATTCTGCAAACATTTTAAATGTTAGATACAAAGCGTCACAAAGTACCGTTATTGAACTATGTTACCTTTCTTTTTTTGATTGCGCTGGAAAAATCGATTTTTCAACTGGACAGCAGTGTTTTTGGAAGCATGCAGCTACGGCTGCGAAAATACATTTCTTAACTTATCATGACTAATTGAGTTTACCGAGACTAATAGTTGTTATTAATTATGGTTATATACAGTTTTTCATACACAATCATTTGATTAAGGCTCGCACAATATTATAAATTAATTAACAGCTGGCCGCGCTGTCGGTTAACAGTGACTGTTAAAAAGGCTGCCAATCTGCTCGAATGTGAACAAACAATGCATACCAAGTGAACAGAAAAACAAACTGTTATCGATTGCTTAAGCTACATAGGAAAATGTATAAGTTCAGTTCGTGACATAATAGAGTACCGAAGTACTCTAGTTAAACTTTGATTTCAAAAAATATTTCGCATCAAAGCATGCGACGCAAAATCGTGGCTCCTTATGAAACAATTCTATATATCATTTAAATTTTTTTTGGGCGGCACGGCGAGTAGGCTGCGTTTACATTCTTTATCGGTCAATCGGGGGCGTAGTTTATTGTAATTTCGATATATTTGGTAATTTCATCAACACTTTTCGAGTTCGACTTAGCCATGAGCAACCAAACCGTTAACACCAACACCAAGCGCTGGGCCCTGCTCGCCGCTAGTCTGGGCCTGGCCTATGTGCTCGTGCGGCACAGGCAATCGATTTGGGGCGTATTGGGACGCAGTCCCTTTCAGCTACAGCATAAACGCATTGAAGTTATCAGCTCGGTTAACGAGTCACAGCGCATTCTAAATGAACTTAAGAGGTAAGTAACCGTAAATTGAAATAATATTATATGAAAATATGCCTCCACATATCTGCAGCCATTGCGAGTCATTTAAAGTGATTGGCTTTGATTGTGAATGGATTACTGTAGGCGGCACACGTCGACCTGTTGCTTTGCTGCAGCTGAGCTCCCACAAGGGCCTCTGCGCCCTATTTCGCTTGTGCTGCATGAAGCAAATACCCAAGGATTTGCGTGAATTGCTCGAGGATGATGCCGTGCTTAAGGTAGGCGTCGCACCACAAGACGACGCTATGAAGCTATCACATGATTATGGTGTTGGCGTTGCCAGCACCTTTGATTTGCGCTACATGGCTGTCATGGCCGGGCACCAGGCCGAAGGCCTCGGCAAGCTATCACAAACTCATCTCAATACTGCGCTCGACAAGAATTGGCGTCTCGCCTGCTCCAACTGGGAGGCTCCACAGCTGGATTCCGCACAGCTTAATTATGCGGCCAATGATGCACTGGCCGCTGTTGCTATTTTTCAGAAGTTATCCAAAGATCTGGAACCACGTACCTTTTGGGACTGGCGTGCTCCGAAATTCGAGCAGTTGCGCCCAAAACTTGAGCCATTTCTAGATGTAGATTTTACTAAAGGCTTTGTCTCTGGCCTCGGCAAGACCCTATCGACAGGCACTCCCACACATCCACTAACAAGCAAGTCTAAGCACAAGCGCAACAAGAAGCATCAACAGTCGCAGCAGCAGCAGCCGCAACAGCAGCAAATTCGCAATCTGGGCACTCAGTCCAAGGCCTTCTATGACAATTGCGTGCTGGAGGCGCCCGATGGCGAGCTGCTCTGCACTATTGATCGTCGCAAGGCCTCTTGGTATTTGAACCAGAATCTAGGCACTCAGGTCAGCGAGCAGCCGTTCACAGTGCGCTTGAATTTTGAGCCGGCAGGTCGAGCTGTAGGAGACGTCGGCCGCTACTATCAGACGCCCAAGGAGAATCAATGCGTTGTATGCGGCCGTCGAGATGCCTATATACGAAAGAATGTCGTGCCACGCGAATATCGCAAACATTTTCCGGTTGTTATGAAATCACACACATCCCACGACATACTCCTGCTCTGTCCCAGCTGCCACCAATTGAGCAATATATCGGACAACAAGATACGTAATAAACTCGCAATGACCTGCGAGGCACCATTCGGCCATGGCGAGGGCGTCTCCAAGTACCATGATGATCAGCAGCTCAGGTTGGTATCGATCATTGCCATCCGCTTGCCACTCTAATGCGTAATCCTTTTCAGAAACGTGAAGTTAGCTGGGAAGGCTCTGTTGATGCAGAGCGATCGTATGCCCAGCCAAAAGGTTGCACAGTTGCAGAAGACCATTTTGGATTACTATACAGATGTCACTGAGATAACCCCAGAGCTATTGCAGAAGGCCGCCAAATTGGATTGCCGTGTGGCCAACGAGGATTACTGCCAGCACGGCAAGAAGGTCGTCCAGGTATATCGCGATAAGCTCGGTGGTCTCGTCGAGCTGGAGCGTTTGTGGCGGGAACACTTCTTACACACCATGCAGCCCAAATTTTTGCCCAAACTATGGAATGTCAATCATAATGCCAATCGCTTGGAGGTGCGTGCCAGCGAAGGGCGCATCGACAATGAAGATTTGGTTGTGGCAGGTCTAGAATCAGTAATTAGTGTAAAGAATATAGCTAGATCGTAATAGTGTGATAGTTTTTGTTTTTGTATATGTTTTGTACGTATTGTATTCAAATAAATTATAAATTGGCTTTCGCTACGTATAAATTACAAGATTCCAAATTCATGACAAAACAAAAAAGATAATTTTGCAGTCGCATGCACACCGACTGCACAATACTCTGTTTACGTAAAACGGTCATGCCTAATATATTATCTATACTTGTCACTAGTCTAGGAGCGATCGATCTATTAAAATACATTAATAGTGGTTTAACTTAATTATTTAAGATTAATTAAGAATGTTCTGTGATGTAAATGTCTTTAAGACATTATTTTATAAGATATTTCTCCGTTTAAGAACTCTTATACCTATAGATAAATTTAATTTTTTTTAAGAAGTTATAAAAACCTATTTAACAAAAAGTTTTTCCTTTTTAATTGAAATTTGAAACCTTGTCAAAGTCTTCAAGACATCGCAATATCTACACCAATTAGAAATAAAATGGTATCTTTACAAGACAATAAAAATTGTTGAAAAATAATAATAAATGAGATTTTTTCTATGCTAGTAATTTAGGCACCTTAGCTTCGCGCCACGTCAGTGATTAACAAGAATTATATTTAAGAATAAACAAAATTTGCAATTTTGTCTAACGAAATACTAAATAAGCGGACAGACACTGCTCCAAGCTAATAAACCCTTCTCACATTGTAAACAGAGTATTTTTAACAGCATAATTTATGGCATTTGTCTAAGAGCATCTCCTAACTGACATAACTTAATATTTAAGCTATATGTAAACTTGAAGCTAACATATATATACATAAACATATATATATATATATATATATATATATATATATATATATACCGGATAATACACTATATACACGAAATATTACAGCAGCGACGCTTTGCTATATAAACTCAAAGCCCTCGTATTTATAGTCCGTCTCGACACGTGTCTCTGGCAATAATGTTTTGCCCTCCACGCTGAAGGCCGTCACAAAGGTGGATGTTTTGCCATTGAGCTCCTCCGATTTGAGTGCTACGATTATGGAATCCTGTGTGTTGGGCAGAAATTTGAAGCTGGAAAAACCGTGAGTAGGCGCCGTATTGGCAGCATCCAACTTGACTGTCTCTATAACATTAAAGTGCTCGTCCGCAGAGATTAGAATGTTGCAGCCCATGTGCTCGTCCATGGTTTCATTATATCTACGGACCAGAAAGCATTTATTAAATGCTAAAGAGTATTCGTGCACAAAACTCACTTTTCCTTGGAGCAGCGACGTGGCAGAAAATACCAGCGCTGATGAACCTCTGACCAGACGCAGCTCTCATGTATCATGTAGCCGGGCCAGCTTATCTGAAGAGATTCTAGACGCAGTTTCTTATAGTTTTCCACCCAGTTTAAGGATCGCACTTCGCCTGTCATGCTGATAGCCTTGACATACATGGGATTATTGTTTTCGTAGTCACCCATACTAGTTGTCCACTCTTTGCCCATGGAGCCCACATACAGAGTGTGCTGCTTTACCGTTGCCCACTCTGATTTGAAGCCTTTGGCGTTGTGGCCATTACCGTCGAGCAGTATTACCCAGGGTATAGCTTTTTCATTGGTTAGTTCGTAAATAAGCCCAGTTCGGTCATCGAAACTCAGCAGCTTTCCATTAAATGTGACTAGCTCGGAGAGCTCCATGCCACGTCCTTTCAGCGCAAACGAGGACTCCAAGGCTGTGGGTGCTCCAGCATCCCAGTTAATTTGTAGCTCATGCTTCTTTGGTAGATACGTGAGATAGCCCTTCTTTAGGTAGCTTCGCCACGTCGTGCTGCCATCGCCCTTAACAACTTTCGAGCTGGTATCTAGATCTGCTATCATAGCAATCCGATAGCTGATAACGCCGCCTTGCACACTCAGAGGCTGCGTCAATGGATACGTTGAGTTGTAGGGTATCGCGAGCACAGAGGTGGCTTCACTAGCATATTGGGAGCGCAGCCAGTATCCATCGGAGGAGCTGCGACTACCTTGGTGCGCGTATATAAAGAGCAATACTAGAACCACAGCACAAAACACAAGCAATGCAAAGTGATAATTAAACCGGACCGAGCGATTGCCAATTCGATAGCTTGGCGTACGCAGGGCGGTACGCCAGTCACGCATTAGCATGGTGCGTGGCGAGTTTTCCAAATCCCTGAATGCGTACGCCGTTTTTTGCATTTATAACTTTGAATTTTGGCAGCGTGGCAGCGAACTGGCAGTGGATGCAATCAACAAATTGAGGCGATGTGTCCGTTTCTGTTGTTTGGATTCCGCTAACGATGACATATCGATTACTGCCAACGAAACAAAACAGCTGATTGCTTGTTTGCTTTCGATAGTTGGACTGCAACGAGTATTGAATGCGATTCAAATCTGTTTGTAGTTAGCAAAAAGATTTAAAACATATATAAAAATCATAAATATAAGAGCTTAAATCTTTAAACATTTACCGTCTACGGCATAAATTTGAGGAAATGAACGGTGTTAGGCCAAATTTGTTATCTTGTGGAATAGCTGATGTAATGAATTTTAAAAGTAGTTCAATAAAAGGTTCATTTGAACTAAATTGGAAAAATCGAATTTTCCGTTCGCGATAAGCATCCATATGCTTTTATACTCTTTAGAACGAGTATATTAGTTACAAAGGTATGTTGCATCTGTTAAAAAATTATTTATTTTATTATTATAAACAAATATTTAATTCCAGGGTGGCGATATTGTCTCTTAGCTACAGAAGTGCCGTTGGAAAAGTTACAGAGAAATAAAATTTTATATTTAAAAAATCATAAATTCGGTGAAAATATAAGCATTAAAAAAATGTTGAAAATGTATAAATGAAATTAGCTACTATGCCGTTAAGGTTTACGAAAATAAAGAAAATATAATTTAATATTGGCGCCGGAATGGACCTTGTCGATGAAAAAGAACTGCTTAACTTATCGATATGCCGCCACACAGATGCCAGGTTGTAAACAGCTGAAATTAGTATCGATGCTGTCAACTGCGCCGGTCTTTTGGCGAATAAATCTAAATTTTTATTAAGTAAGTAACATACTTTACATTAAGTATGTGGCGGCGCTTTAAATACATCAAATCTATTACCATAGCCGCTATTCATAGTCGTCACAGCAGGACCATGTCTGAGCCATGTACAAACAGCAGTCAAGAAGCAATTGCACGTTTGCGGGAATTTGGATACGCATTCAATGAAGGTGATTATGCAAATAATTACAGTTGATGTCAGACATTCATTTACACTTATGGTTATGCAGCTGGCGAGCTCCGCAAAATTGATGCAGCTAGCGGAAAGCCCGGTGATCTGCCTTATGAATTTAAGATCAGTGACAATCCGGCTCTAAATCAAGAGCATTACGAGCAACTAGCCAATCAGATTCCCGATATTGTATATGAGCTACTGGAGAAAAATGGATTAAAGAGAACCTATATACCCATTGGAGAGCCCATTGAGCGTTCCACATTCGTATTCACACAGCCGCAACCTCTGGCCCAGTCGAAGAAGCTGCTTGTGCTCATCCATGGCAGCGGATATGTGCTGGCCGGTCAATGGGCAAGAAGGTAGGTGCTATATATAACCATAGGTCTATTTGCCTGACTGACTGTTTCTTTCTCACTGTTGCTCGTTTGTGATATGACTAATATTTGTGTTCTTTTTTTTTCTACTAGATTAATTATAAACAACTCTCTGGAACACGGCACACAGCTGCCATATATACAACGCGCACAGAAGCTGGGTTATGATATACTCGTAACGAATACGAATGACACCACACGTATTATAAATGGCAAGCGCACGCCTATCAAAGGCTTAGAGAATTCAATGAGTCATGCCGCTTACGTATGGGAGCATATCATCATGCCGTCGCAGCCCGAGAGTGTGGCCATAGTGGCCCACAGCTTCGGCGGCTCCGTGTGTAAGGCTTTGGTAAGTGAATAGGTATTCCAAATAGACTTTATAGTAATACTGTATTTGTGGCAGGCGGAAAAGTTTACAAAGTTCTTTAAAGAAAAAGTATTTGCCATTGCGCTAACCGATGGCACCGTGGGCCATCCGCCCGCTAGTTGTCAAAAATACTTTCTGGATGTAACCTGCAATTGGGTCTCCAGCACTGAGCCACTCGATACGGATCTAACACATGGTGATAAGGAAAAGAATTTAACTTGTGTATCGGCTGGACATCCGGAACACGAATGGACCTCCTCTGCAGCCATCGAGTCTGTCTTTAAGTTCCTCGAGCTAAAGCACCAGAAGTATCTAAAGACCAAGCAGTCCTAAGCCGCCTAGTGTCAACTTGTTACGCATTTCATCAAATTATCATATGTGATGTGCATCATCCCATCATGTTTGTGCATGTGACACTTATCCCTTTGCCCTAAGGACCAACACAAACTATCGATTTGCAATGCATAAATCAAACGGAGTAGCAGCATCCCATAACAAAACTCCCTCATAACCCACTTCGATATGTCACAAACACTCGCATCAAGGCAATTTAATTTGATTTTCGGCACTTTGGCACATTCCATGTGAGTTAATCAACTTGATGGCTGATGTATCATCGTTCACGATAAAACAAAAGTGTTTCTGATGTCCGTCCAGTCAACAAGCAGCTAAAAAACAACAAACCCACGTCCCCACGGTCAATGCTTAAAGTTGTTAGCTCGATAAGAACACAATCTAGCTGGGGTTGCTACAAAAAAAAAAAAAAAAGAAGAACCACATCATGTTTGGCTATGACGCCGGCATTTCCCAGCTACCCCCCACCCTTGCGCAAACCTTACGCATACCACATCATGTCGTTTAACAAAGTGCGTCATAAAAAATTGTCCCTTG
The DNA here is from genome assembly GCF_054131065.1 of Drosophila arizonae. NCBI lineage: Eukaryota > Metazoa > Arthropoda > Insecta > Diptera > Drosophilidae > Drosophila > Drosophila arizonae. The sequence goes on along the minus strand of NC_142922.1, from coordinate 18,164,855 downwards.
TGAATTTGTTGGGCTTAAAGATTGGAACTCTCATTGCATACGCACAGATTTCAGGCTGCAGTTTTTATACACATACTGTAAGTATATAGAGGTAAAGTTGGTCTTAGGAATACGAATGAAATTCATAATTGATAAATACATAAAAATTAGATTTTTAATAAATACCCATAAAATGCCTGTCCCAGCCTACAAAAGCTGTCATATGATAATCATAAATTTTACTGATCATATTTACACTGTAATAAATCATCTATTACCAACTAAGATAATAATAATTGCGAGCAACATCTTAGTTATCACTCAATATTTACTTGTATATTAAACTGATACTTGTAATTTAATTACGATCTTTAGCATTTTGATTGAAGTTGAATATAAATTTAAATATCATAATTTTAATAGATTGCTTTTTATACGGTTATTTTTACATAACTTTTTAGTTGTTAATATTAATTTAAACAGATCGTCTAATTGAGATTGACTTTTCCATTTATTGAAAATAGTAATTTCCCATAAGAGGATTTTAAGAGGGATTTTGTTGATGATTTAGTAATTTGAAAGAAACAGTTAATAAATTGTCGAAAGCTGTAAAGCCTTTTAAACATATATTCTTGAAGCGTAAGATATACATAAAAAATTATTAATTATATATTTCTAATAAAAAGAGAATTTTTATTGCAAAAGTTAAAAGTAAAAGTAAATAGAAAACCGTAAAAAAGGGTAACATTCTGATTTTTCATTCTTTTTATAATTATTACTTACTAAGAAAATTCAGTTAACAAAGCTAAGTCCCCCAAGTAGTAACTCGATAAGTGCTGTTAGTAAGAGACGTTTATCTTTAGTATTAAGCTCAAAACTTAATACCCACAAAGCAGGAGCAGGCAATAAGAAGAGAAAGTGAGTGAGTGAGTGCGCGAGTGTGAGAGAGAGAGAGAGAAGGCTGCAGACAACAGCAAGCATTTGGTTGGGTCTGGTCCGGGTGGGTGGGACCGTAGCAACGGCAACCCTACAAATGTTGCTCCCTCCCTCCCTCTCTCTCTCCATCCCACTTCCCACTGTATAGCTATACCCGTCTTCCGCTTGGCTTGTATACATTATCGCTGTCATGGCCGCAGTCATGGCTTCTGCTCCACCTTAGGACACTCTATATGTATGGGGAGTCGACATCGTTCACTTCGTTGTCGTCCTATGGCAGGCAGCTATCTACACTTTGACTCACCCACACAGCGATACGAGGTTAGACGAGGATGGCATTAGTTTAGTCGGAGTGCGAGAGTTCGTGTATCCTTCGTATCCAAAGCTGGCTGTGTTTTGTGTGGGTTCAGGAATGGGTCATGCGCCTGGAGCATGTACATATCTCACTCATACATACACAATAGCTTCCCTCTTTTTTCTGCTCGTCTATATGGCAGCAGTAAATAAGAAGCGAGCTTCCCACTTACAGTAAATAAAAGGAAAAGTCACAGTTTTAGTTTAAATGAAGGCCAGCAATGCCCGCCTTAAGAAAAGGTTCCCTTTTTCGTTAACAATAGCCGGCAATTACTTAAAATAATCATTTTTGTTTTCATGGTTATTTGATAAGATCTTAAAGCGTGCGCATATATGTTACGGCCTTCACATGGCGAAGAAACTCTTGACTGCCGCGGAGGCTGGGATATAACCCTTCAGCGTGTTGATATCGAGGCTGTAAGGCTGTGAGGTTGTTTAGTGCGCGTGTATAAAGATTTTCATTTTAGATTGAGTTTTAGGCTTAAGACACAAATTTGTTTTCCTTTTGGATTTGGTTTACTTATGTTGAGAGAAGGAAAATCAAACAAATTACACGGAATATATTAGATGTACTGAAATGATAAATGATAAACAAGTAATGTATCGGCCTCTTCCTTATATACATTATCGTACATGCCTAATTTCTAATGAATATCTTCATAAATCAAAATTAAAATAGAAACTTGCAATTCTCTATAAAAAATGCAATTTTAAATAACGGATATAAAAAATTGAAGTCCCGCCGCAATATCCGTTGTTATTGTGCCTGGACTTTATTGCTTGAAAAAGTTCAAGCGATGTCATTCAAAAAGTCATAAATAATAATGTTTTCCAATAAATGTTCACATATGAGCGCGCACGCACTTGTCTCCCTCTCCCTCTCTCCCTCTCTCTTTCTCTCTCGCACACAGCAGGCGTAGGCGGTTGGCGAACCAATTGAGCCCACGCCACCCACCGCCCTCAACCACTGAGCCACAAGTGGATGCTGGCTCTGGCTTGTGCCAAACTCTCCGGAGTGACCGTTGTTGAACCTCGACTCGTGGCTTTTTGGCTAAAAGGGCGCCCCGCCGTGCCTCATAACTTACAAGGTCATTTTTACAAAGAACCATTAGGATTTTTTCTTTTTTTCTCTCTCTCTCTCTCTCCCTCTCTTTCGCTTTTTCAGGATTTTTCAAATTTTTTTATTTTATTTTTTTATTTTTTTTTTATAATTTAATGCTCATGTGTAGCGAATTTTTATGGCTGACAAATGATTGATGCGTTTGCTGGCATTTCCTGTTAAATGTCATTAAAAACGCTTGTTTTCAACTTTAAAGACATGACTCGTTATTTTAAAGGCAATTTGTTAGATTTCCGTTCGCCCGAACAATGGCGCCCCAGACGTCCGTCCGTCTTAAAAGCGCGCTGAAATGCAAGTTTAACGCAAAAATAATATCAAATAAGATTAGATAGCATTGTGTCGTCTTATGGCCATGCCTATACTTCGCCCAGGGGCTCAAGAAAGAACACGCAATTTTACAAATTGCATCATTTGCACCCCTTTTACTTGACAGCTGCTCAGAGGTGGCACAGTGGAGCAAGACTGGACGTTTAGAGTGCGAATTAAAACAGCTGAAATTATTTAAATTTAAAATTTGTAGTTTTCTATAAATTGTATTTAATTGACAGATAAAGCACTTTGAGTACTTGAGAAAAAAAAATAGAAATAAATAAATAAATAAAAATAAATAAATAAATAAAATAAATACATAAATAAATAAAATCACCAAAGGTGTAAGGGAAGCAAATATCAGTGTATACTGGGTGTTTATTGAAAACGTGTGTCTGAAGTTGTCATACTGTAATACAGAATTTTATAAAAACTAAAGCTAGTCAAATGACAGCTGCTATATACATATTTTGTTTTTGATATTCGGTTATTTTATTTTTCAACTTTTTCCCGGTTTTTGTATAGTCTTTGTTGGTTATGTCAAATATATTGATTCAGAAAGGTTATTTTTTAATCTACAATTTAGCATTTACACTTTTTTAATTTCAATTAATTTTATGTTTTATAGGCGTTTAAAGTTGAAGTTGAAAATAAAAAAAAATAAAAACAACGAATATCAATGTTACTCACTGTATATAAATAATATGTATTAACTTTTTCATATAAACGTAATATTAGAGCTGCGTCTAAATGAGTCTATAATCAACTATTTCCGAAAAGGGCGTTGCATCATTTTCTTTTATAACCCACTCATCTCAGCAACACAACAAATATATTCAACGAATTTGCTTATAATTTTCTCGATGTGCCCCACTGTGCTGGGCATTTTAAAATTCAAGCGCTGCCCGCCACAAAGCCACACAAATCACAGCAAATACAATAACGAAAGAGAAACCTCTGCCACTTGCCGGAATGTAAATGTTGTACAATGTTAAACTTATTTGCGGTTTATGTATCCTTGTTGCTGTTGTTGGTGGGCGGCTGAGGCGACAAAAAGGACCTCGAAAGCCAATAAAACGATTTTTTCCAGCCGACTATCTAAGTGCGTATATCTATGAATTGTAAAAGGACTATTGAAGTGCTTGGCCGCGGCCACTGACAGCCTGCGAGTCCTTGCCATCAACCCGGCCGCGATATAAGATAATAGTATCATCAACACCAGCAAGCAGCCCCCACGCTCCCATCTCCTGCCCCCAGGGCAACGCCTCGAAAAGGACACTGTCTGAGCATTTATTTATTTATTGTAGGCGTTGCTGGGTGTGGCCATGGCTATGGCTTCGCCTCTGCTGCATTGGGCACTCGAGTTCGGGCTGGGCTGCGGATTTAGTGGGTGTCAAGCAATAACAATGCGCCTTGGATTCATGATAAGAACTTTTTCTATAGCTAATTTGCATGGGATATCCCCGAAAAACAGGAAATGTTGCGGCAACTTTAAGCTTTTGAAGTTTGGCGAGTTTCTATTTTTTCTTTTTTTGCTTTTCGAGTGACAGATTTTTCACGCGCATTTAAAAAACATTTAAAAAACCATTAAGTGTATTCTTGAATCCGATTTTTTTCAGATTTGTTTGGGTTTTTTATTTTATTTTTTTTAACCTGCATCACACCCCATTTTTTATTTGTTTTGCGTACGTTTTTTTTCAGGACTGTCGCAGGTTTTGTTTTTTCATAATATGTGATTTATATACCCTGTAGGTAATAGACCTTTAGGGTTAAGGGTTAAAAAGTGATAAGAAAAGGTTTTCACAGCGAAGAAGACGAGAGTATTTATAATAAAAATTTTAAATAATAATAAAAAATTGTATTAAATATATATAATGGCAAAATTTAATATTATAAATTAAATGAATTATATAGACTATTAAATATCTAAGAAGAAATTAACCATTAAATGGAATGGTCTATTGAAAAGGTTCAAACTTGTCGAAGGAAAAGAATCGAGCTTGAGCCTGTCTCAATTCAGCCTGCATTACAGGACATCTGCTAGTCTACTCCATGTGCTGCCTCGTTAACGGGCCTTTTTTTGCATTTCTCTCTAATCTTTGCGCCATTTATTTACAGTTGATTAACACGCGACTGACATTTGTTTGACTTTATTTTTCTTTTGTGAGAAATTAAAATGCGAGCTGCGCCACAAAAATATAAACTGAGCATTGTGGCCAGTCCTTCTCCGGCGGCTGCTCTTTGACTTTGCCTTTTATTTTATTTTTTTGTGTGTGTTGCACAAAAATTATTCATTTGTAGAAAATTGCGACGGCGTTTGGTTGAGCTTGGCCCTGGCCCTGCTCTGCTCTGCCCTGCCCTGCCCTGGCCTGGCCTGGCCGCAGGCCAAACTGATTAATAAACCAAACGTCAAATGCGCACAATGGGCATGCATCATCAGCGGCAACCCCAGAGCCGGGAACAGTACGAAACCAAACCGAGCCGTAGCTGGAGCAGCTGTCATCTGTGTGTCATATTCAAATGGCAAGGCGACGGGGAGAGATTCAGATCCAGGACCAGATGCCATGGTCACATCCTGTTCTTTCTTCTTGGCATGGCAAGTGCCACGGTAGGCCTCGTCGCATTGTTGTCAACTTGACTCTTGAATAGATTTCGCATGTTTCTTTTGCAGAGGGCGTTGGGCATTGTCACAGTTGGCTTGGGTCACAGTTGGCTGCCATTTGGCCATCAAATTATTTGCATATTAAAAATGCCACAGAACAATCTCTTGAGAAATCGACCTAAAATTCTCACTTTAAGCAGAAGAAATATTTTTCTTTTGGTTCATATTTGTTGAATAGTTCTCAAAATCTTAACGATATGCCACTTTGCTGTCAATTCCATCTTATGGACTAGTCTATAAGAGTTCTCAGTATGTCTATTCTTGTAAAGTAGCTCTACTTGATTTTTGATCCATTTCTAGATAACTCAAGATCCACAATTTAATGTAGTTTCCCTTAAGTTTTCTTTATCGTAAAAAAGTGACCCTGGGGCATAACAATACGACGTGATTTATAAACATTAAGATTTATATGATTGCGTATGTCAAACACACACGCACACACACACACACACACTGCCGCACACGCCCACATACTCAGGGCGCACATAAAAATGATAAACAAAAAATTGCTTCACTTGAATATTATTTCATTTACTTTCCCACACATAACGGCGCCTCTAATGGTTTTATTTATGGAGTGTTTAGTGTTGTGGTCCATTTGAAACAATATAAAACACGCGCATATCCTTAAGCTAGTCTGATATGTTACTACTATTACACAAATGTCCTGCGGCCAAACCAATCCATATCGAATCACTCTGACATGGGCCGAACTATGTGATTTCTTTTTGTTGCTGCCCAGGCAGGCGTTGGTCAGAAAAGAATCATCAATCAAAAACATTCGTGCAGTTGAATGAATAAAGTAGAACGAGTCTTTAATATAAGCAGAGAAATATTTCTAGAATATTACTGAAAATTATATTATATTTTTATATACATATAAAATAAAAAAACTTTGTTGAATTAATACTAAAAAATAATAAAATAAATAAAATAATAAACAAAAAATAATAATATATTTTTATAATAAATGTACATATGTATAATAATCTTAGTTGCATTAAAAAAAAATATTTATTGTATATTAGTTCTTTTTTTCAAGTTTTCTTCTTTCACGTTGAAGAAAAATATTACTCAATTTTCAAATTCAATTTGTCACTCATAAATTTCACGCTGTATTAGAATAAATTTGTGACAATTGAATAATTCAAGTGGTTGCTAGAAAAAACTTCTCGAATGTGTCGAAAACGTTGCGAAATTTATGGCAAAATTTTGGAAAAGCTGCGGAGTGGGGCGCGAGGGCGGGTTATTTGGTTTGGTCTGTCAAAGTTAAGCGGCGGCCTCTGCTCTGGCACACGACATGCATATCAATGGGCTTGACAAGACCCAGGGACCCAGGGCGGACACAGCCACGCCCACGCCCCCGTTAAAAAAGAGAAAAAGCAGAAAGCAAGGGCAAGGGCAAGGGCAGAAGGGCGGGTAGGGCAGTCCGGTGGTAGGCCAGGCACTCGCACAATGTCGCGTTAAATTTGCACAACTTGGCAAAAATGTCGCTCGACTGTGCAAATTGTAAACTTCTGTTTTGCTTATATGGAATATATAAATATATGTACGTATTTGAGCAGTGGCTGGGGCGGGGATTGAGGCTGTGGCTGGGTGCTGAAGCGTGTCCACATAACAAAATTTAAGAACAAAATATCAATATCCACTTTGCGGTACGCCAACTGCATGCGAATGAGTCTCCCATTGCGACAGTCTGCCAACGTCTTGTTGCGTCAAGAATTTTGAATTTCAAATGAAATTCTATTTCTTACTTTTGTTTTGCATAATTTCGATTCGCTGCAAGCGACATATTGCGCAGCTAGTTTTCAACACTTCTTTTTTAGCTGCTTGAAAATCTTATGGAAATAAAAAAAAAAAAAAAGAAATGAAAAATAAAAATATAAAATATATATAAGTTCTCTAAGGATAAAAGTTGTCTTATACGAAATCGTGGGTTGAAAACGTAGAAGGAAATTCTCTGATGTAGTACCTTTCATAGATCAGATATAATATTTACCTAATCTGTATTTTATTTAGGTACTTGAAAACCGTAATGAACCATTTTATGTCACACAAAAAAAAAAAAAAAAAGGAAAAGACATATTTAAAATTATGATATATCCAAATGGCCAAGGACCACTTCTTTACGATCTCGACATAAAAAGCTGCAGCAAATTTTCCCATTTTGTGGCTGACTTCTGTCTCTCCCTCTCTCTCATTGTTCTCTCTCACTCTGTTCGACTCTGTTCCTGAGCTGGTCATAAGCCAAATTTAATTTGTTCGCATATGACATTTACGTGGATATTCAAATAGCTTCGTTTCTGTCATACTTCAGTGGCTTTGATGTATCCGGGGCAGAGCAGAGTTGGGGCTTTCGTTGCAAAGGGAAAAGGTTTCGCTAGATTAATTTAGGGTCATGCATATAACATCATTTTTTATGCGAGTGGCTTTGTGCACGCTAGCTGGCTGGCAGTGTGGGTGGGTGTTTGGGTGGTTGTGCAACCGCAATCAAGTGGCATAGAAGCTTTTTATGTCACAGCCCAAAGCTGCGCATATGTGAGTCTTATTATTTATTGGCAAAACTCTCTTAAAGATATTTTAGCTTGAAGTCCCTTTCTTTGATGGCTTAATCCTTCGCGGCAGCAAAATGCTTTTAATTTATGGCCAAACCAAGTCGCATGTGTTTTAGCAACTTTCTTTAATTATAAGCACTTAAAACTAGTCAAAAACCTGATGGATTATAAATATGAGAAATTTGTTACATGAAACGAGCGTTGCCTGGCTGCATATCATGGGGCCTTTCGTTCAAAATCAGAATCAATTTTCGTCTGGGCTTCTCTATATGTCGAGTCTCTCTGAAGAGTCCTGCTCTGCGCTCCACATGATGTCCGGGTATTACATTTTGTGGCTCCCATCTGATGGGTCTCCTGATGCTGAAGATGCGCAGCAGGAGTCGCAGGGGTTTGTGGCGCTGTTCGGATATGCCGCAAGTCTCTTTATCATGCGCCTCGTTCAATTTATCCACTTTGTAATAGGCCTTATGCTGTGCATTTGCTCGGCCCGCTGGACAGCTTTGCAGAGGCTCGTCCAGGGAGTCCAGCAGTCTGTAGGCGCCAGCAGAGCAGCAGCTCCAGGCAAGGATAATGGTCATGAAGGCCCAGAGAAGACGCGTCCTCATCTCACAATTGCTTAAATTGAACTGCGTCGGTAGTTAACTATCTCCAATATATATGACTTTATATATTTATATCAATGACTTATGCCTTGAACTCTGTTCGAAAACAAAGTCAACACTGCGCAGAATGCAGCTGTGTCAGCAAAGGTAAATATTTTGAAAAATAAAGGGGAAAGTTTACTTTTTCTTTAAATGTATTGAGCTCTGCTGAGGAGCATTTGTAATCCCTTTAAATATTACCGAGAACTCCAAGTAATTTCAAATCAAATCATTTCCAATTTTTCTATTTTCATACCTTAACAACCGATATACCCTGTCTAACTGCTTACAGTACAGGGCATGCAATAAAAAAAGCAGTTAAACGAAATGGAGTACCCGCACACGTAACTGTCATTTGTATTGCCGGCGCCTGGTTGGGGCACGCCTTCATCCTCACTGACTTTGGGGGGCGACGGGGGTCCTCTCTGGGGGCCTGTTGCGGAAATCAGCGTAAGTGACAATCGCGCGTGAATCTGTTACCTTATAAAACTGACATGAATTCTAAAAGCGTTGCGGCCCGGCACATTAACACATTTTCATCTCTGCATATCCCGTGGCACTTGCCAAAGTGGGCGGCATAATTTTTTAAGTGACTTCCTTTATTTGCATTTGGGGATAGGAATGAAGCAAGCGTCAAGTGGGAATTTGACTGCATATATTAAGCCGAATAGACACTGAGAAACTTATTTAGTGCGTTTCCTATTTGACTTGCAATTGCATAATCCCCATTTGCTCCTTGATCCAGCTCACGTGGGGGCTGATTCGTGTAAAGGCGTATACTTTGTGCGCCTCGCAGGCCTTGCGGGCATACGAGAGGAGGCCAACCAGCTTATGCTTATTCACGTCTATTAGAGGTGCACCCGAGTCGCCCTGGAAGGTATCATACTCGTTATATATTAGAAATTTCGACAGTCGTACTTCCCATATAAATACGCACATCACAAGCTCCACGAATTCCCGTTGTGTGGATCGCACAAATTTCCGAATCAGTCAAAAATTTAAATCTATGATCTACTAAGCATATGTCATCTTTTATGGTGCGGAACGAGACAGTTTCTAGGTTCTTTGGTATGCCTGGTTTGGTGCGACCCCAGCCGACGAGCAGAGTATTCACATTGCTGGGTTTTCTAGGGGTATCCCGAAAGTCTAAAGCTGCGAATCGAATATTGTCGATCGGTATGGGTGTTGCTAGCTTCAGCAATGCAATATCATGGCCCTTCAGGGGCTTGAAATTCGGATGTTTTCTTAAACTGCTAACTCGAAAACGCTTTGTTTTCGCATTGAACAGTCGATTGCTGCCGGCGGCCACGAGATAATTTTTGGGCTTCAGCTTGGGGTATTTCAGAAAGCAATGAGCCGCCGTCAATACGAAGTTGGCATCCAATATTGTAGCGCCACAGAGATGCATAAACTTGCCCTTTTTGATTTGCAGTGATGCTACGAATGGATATGTTATTGTTGCATTCGGGATTCTCGCTGAGACTGTCACCGTTGTGTTAAGGGGACTCGCAGGGGATGTTGAACTATAAGGACTGCTGGTGCTGACACTTTGAGTCGTCTTTTCCGGTAGACGTACTGATTTTTTCAAATCAGTTTCTGATAAGACTTTGGGTGCATCAATTGAGATCAGTTGATCTAAAATAGCTAAAGAAAAATCGGATTGTACAATGCTTTAGCTCTGGCTGTTTTGTATACCTTTGCTGTTAGGCACCTCCGATCGAGTCCTAATGAATAAAGGCAAGATGAAAAGTAGAATAAAGAAACTGTGCCTCTTCATGGTTGATAGCAAAGTGAGGTTGTTAAATGAATGAAGTGTTAGATATTTTATGCAGAACAAATCGATCATATAATGCAACTGATACCCATTTGATTGCATTAGATATACATAGGACTGTGGTAAATTTTATTTCGTTATGGCTTTTGTATTGACAAGCAACCCATTTAGCTTGCTCGTACTTTCCTTTGATCATATTTATCGGGGCATAAAAGTAGTGAAGCAATTTTTCATCACCGGATGAAGTGTTCCTTTGGGTTCCATCTGCTTTTGATAGGCATTTTCCAATCCGTTATCCTAATGCTCCGTTGAGCTTCTTCTGGATCTTTTGGAGATCATATCCACAGCATCATGACCGATCCGTTTAGCTTTCACGAACAGGAGGTGTGGATCGATGCAGTCCTAGTTTTATTGAAATATTCTATATACTTAAGGAAATTGTTTGTTTCGTGCAACACTGTCTGTTCGGCTTTTAAGGAACTAAATTTTCACGCAACTTTCATCATCGACAGCATAAAACTAACATCGACTAGCCAGTGAGCGTTGCCATTATCCACTTACGTGGAATTGTTTCGTGTACATTGAACATGATTTACGATGACACATAAACAACAGCTTAACTTCCGCCTGAGTTTCATGCTGGGTGACAAAAGCCAAAAAAATGAAGAAAAATTGCAGCGTACCCTGAGATATTGACTAAAAGCCCAGCCCCCGTCCAGGCAGAGCCGCCAGCTTCACTTACCTTTTCCGCTTAAACACCCTCCAACTAGGACATAATGGCCAAATGCATTTGGAACAGGTTTTTCCGCAGGTTTTTCCCTTAGTTTTTGCCTTTTGATTTTTGCGTTTCTTTTTTTTTTTTTTTTTTTTGTGTTTTATTAGCCCAGAAGTTGTTCCTTAACGGTTCTCCTCTTTTTATGCCCTTATGTTCAGCCGTGCGTCCAGTTGCCAGGGCATTGTGGTCATCATTTTTCTTGCCCAGCCCCCAAATGCGAAGCATGTGTGGATGTGTGTGTGTGTGTGTGTGTGATATGTAAGGGCTTTGGTCAGGTTGGAAGCTGCGCCTCCTCTTTGTCCTTAGTCAATGGCTTCCAAAGGGAAATTTATTGTTTCGCCGGCGGTTTGAGTCAAAGTTGAAGCGCTTCAGGTGCACTTGGCAAAGGCGAGGGTGCAGGGTGCAAGGGCGAGGGGTGTCACTTTTGACATTTAAGATGCCACACACAATGGCCACTCGGTGGCATTCTCTAATTTATACGCATCGCCTGCATGTGACACCCGGCATTTGTGCCGGACATAAGTTTTTTGTGCTCAATCTATTTGCAATTCCGATGATTTGGATGGCCCGTCCGGGGGGAAGTGCTTGACAAAAAACTGTTGCATTGACAAATCTAATAAACAAATGACAGACAGCTGTGAGAAATTTATCGGCCAGGCATATGTGTATATGCTTGCAGTAGAATCTATAGCTTTTAGCTAATCAAATGGGAATGAGACCTGTAAGGCCAACCGAGACTGAGTCAACGACTTGCTGAATATATAATTGGGAAAAAATTCCAGTGTGATTGTTCTTTTACTTACCTTCGCAGTACTTATACTTATTCAGGTACTTGTGCAAGTCTTCATATAAATATTTGACTTCCTTCTGCTTTCAGGCTCTCGGGTCTTTATCCTTTCGATTGTCTTTGCGGCTGTTTGTTAATTGTTGTCAGCACATTGTTCAATTGTTTTATGGTTCATATGCATTGCACACCAACACTCACTTTGCCTAATTGGGTCGCCCATTATGCGAGCTGCAGAGCCAGTCCCAGGTCTCAGTTCTCACATCTCATTTCGCACTCTCTCTCATACCCAGCGCCTGCATCGTCAGCAGCGTGCAATGTTCCACTTTTATGTGTGTGTGTGTATGTGTGTGTGTGTGTGTAAAGACAACCATTTGACAGCTTCTATTGCTGCAGCGCCTCCCTCTCCTGCTTGTGCTGTCTTGCAGACGCCCACTGTCGTTTCGCTTAACTGCTTGAGGTTTTTGGTTAAATGCGCTGCCTTCATAAGCCATTAAGGCTAAGTGATTTGTTTTTGTCTGCCGAGAACAGCTACCCTGTCGCTTCCTCCCCCCCCCCCAACACCCCAGCCCTCCAACTCGTGCCGCTTCCATCTCTTAAGTCTAACACCTTGTAAATTGCCAGCTCAGAAAATGGTTTTCCTTTTTTCTTACACTCTTAAATATTCCTCGAGACACCCGAAGGCGGCACAATTGGAACGAACTAATTGTGCGGAAGCGCAGGCCATTTGCTGGTCTTAGTGTGCTCCACTTATGGGAGCTGTCTCTCTACCCCTCTCTCACTCTATGTATAAAGTTTAGATATATATATGATACACCCATACTAGTCCAACTAGTGTCAACTACTCGATGAAAACTCCCAAGTTCAAAGTTGGTGCACAAAAAGTTTGCACAATGCAGCAGAAACTTGGACAACAGATATGCAAGTTTTCACTCCTGCCAGCTTTCACATTTTCCACATTTCTTCTAAAGAAACTGCTAAAGTGTCAGGATGTGTAGTCCTGCAAGACATTCTGATTATATCTGGTCATTGTTTGGGCCTCGTGACATGCGTGACATTTGCCTGATGCCAGACCAGAGTGTTACAGTGTCAGAGTGTCAGGGAAGCGTGTGCATCTCATATCCCAGCGTGGAATTGGATTCTTGATAACAAAGGGTTGTACGACCATGTGTTATATCATGACGCACTGTATACTCTAACTAAGGGTATTTTCATTTGAGAGCTAAGCATGCCACGAGATGATCTTTCTCTATCTGTGAAGTTTGTTAGATTAAAGGATCTGCTGAATAATTTTAATGCTCATTGAATACACATAAAAATAGTTTAGAATCTTTGCAGACTTTTAAATAATAAGTATGAAAGGATTTGCTGTATGAAATTATTAGCTAGAATGGTATTTAATATTATAATAGCTCTATTCCTCTGTAATGGGGACACAATGTATTCATATATATTTCCCCATTTCAACAATCTAAAACAATATTCTTTGCATTCCCATTTTAAAGGGTTCTGAGTATACTTAAAAGTACTACTAGGAACAGTACTTTAATGTATGAACCATATATTAAGAGTCAACTTAACTTAATTTTAAAGATATATAAATAAGTTCTGAATCTTGCAAAGCTCATCTCATCAAGCCCACATATATGTACATACTCATATATTTACAAGGGTAGAGTATTTAGTATTTGGCACATCAACAGTTGCTTTTCTCTTACATTGGTTTTTCCAAGGGCTGTGGACATAATTTAATTGCATGCATGGGTGGGGAAAATTCTATTGGAATCTGAATATGAATCTGAATCTGAAACTGAATGAGAATCTCTGCTGGCAACTTTCACTAATCATATGCAAAAAGAGTAGGAATTAATCAATGATTTACAAGAACAATACGTGTGCACATGTCGGCAGCCGGCGGCAACGGCAGCCCAAGTTCCCTTGCCAACTGGGCTGCAACGTGGCCAACACCCGCTTGTTAGAGCTTGGTCCACCCATTGCCCAAGGGCAGCAGAGGCAGCAGCAGCAGTTGGTTTGCGTGCGAGAGGGCTCGGCTGTGGTTGTGGCTGTGGTTGTGGCTGTGGCTGTGGTTGTGGCTGTGCAATGAGCATGAACACAAATAAGGCGTCGGCGCTGATCCTTGTCAACCACCAACAATAATTTCAATGTGCACACAACGGGCATACGGACCGGCCACAGACCCAGCCACAGAGCCGCCACAGCCACAACTACAACTACCTCAACCACTGGCTGCAGCCGCTAATAATTCAATTAGTTGCCTCAAAAAGATGCCAAACTGTGATGCTGACTGCCACAGCTGCTTGTTGGCGGTGCGGGGCGAGCCGGGCGGTTGCTGTGGCTGAGCCTGGGTTTCCTCTTCAGCGGTTGCAGTTGCACAGAAGTTTGTGCGCTGCAGCGCAGCGCGGCTTCGATTATCCCAATGCCGCCGGCTAAATATCGCACCACCGCATAAATTTGCAGAGCGCAAGAGATGTGAAAATTGCTCAAAACTGGTTGGCAATCATTTTTGAATCAAACTCAGCTCAAACCTAAAAGTGAACATATGAATATTATGAAATTCTAAGGCTAAATGAATATATTTAATATGATTTAATATATATCCTATAATTATATAAATTATAGGCAGTAATACTATTTCATTTACACAACTTTGCATTAGTGTATAAGCAATAAAATTTCGTGAAAAATTAAAAATAAATATTTTATATGTTATATATTTGATATATGTATATATTATTTTATTTAAATAAAAAAAAATATTTTATATATTTTTGATTTTTATAATAAATATTAGATAATCTAAATTCCACAAAATAATATAAAAATATAGGCACTGCTATACTACATACATACATATATAACCACTATTTCAAACTCTCTCATGCCTGCTCACAGCTACAATACCTCAAGTCTCGTATTATTTTTAATTATCTGTCAACATCCAGCTACACTAGCCAAATACAAACGCTTACCCACAGTTAGGCACGGCGAGTCTGTAGTTAGAGCCAAGTAATTGTGATATAAATAAAAATCAACATATCAAGATACACGAGGCGAAGGATGTACAACATCACGGCAACAGACAGACGCGCTGCAGGAGGAGGGGGCGGGCTGGCGCATGTAAATTTTAAATTGTAAATAATCGTAAATAACGCAAATATCGCCTTAAGCACGGCCAAAGCGACAAAAGGCAACGGCAGTCGCAATTCTCAGCTCACAGTTCTCAGCTCTCAGTTATTCTCAGCTATTTGCCCACTCACACTTGCTGTAATCTGGTAATACAGGGGTGTGCACCGAATGAGGGAGATAGAGAGAGAGAGAGAGGGAGAGAGTGAGGGGGGATTAGGTAGTTGCTGTAGTCAGTAGCCAGACTTAACTTGGCCGCAGGCTGAAGGCTAAGCCGCTAAGACAACTCCCCTTGCCACGCCCCGCTCGACGCGAACAGATTTATAGAGCATGTTTTGGCTTCCAGTCAACGTGTGTGCGTATGCAAAGTGAATTTATTGACTTAAAATGCAAATTTCATATGACTACAAGTAAGAAAAAAGAAAAAAAGGAAAAAAGAACGATGAACGAACAAGAGAATAAAATGCAAACCCTAAAGAGATTTTCACAAATTTCCACATAACACTCTGCGCACTGTGCGGCTTGATAGATTGCCAGGCGAATCGGTGGTGCAGGTGGTGTGCGATGGTGGCTGCTCTTGACTGTATTTATCTAAGCTGTCTGTACAAGTGGCTCACAATTTGCTGAAGATTAAATGCCATCTTATGCCTTGACAATTTGTTATGTTTGTGGCATTGGCATTGCTCATGGCCGAGGCTTGAGCTTGTTTGCATCCCATTTAGCAAAGGGCGGAGCTGTGAAGGTGGGTGGCGGGAGGGGCGTAGAAAATCATTTAAATACTTTGTACATATGCATGTGAGTTGATTGTTCGGGCTGAGCCTTTTTGAATGTGCGTATAAGAAATGGTTTTAATTTAAGAAAGCAAATAAGTCAAGAGTACAAGACATGTAAAATAAATATAGAGTAGATGACTCTTCTGGCAATTAAAATTTGTTAAATTATATTACTGATATGATATACTTACATATATATTTGATGTATACAATAATAACAACAATAATACATAATAATAATAATAATAATAATAATAATAATAATAATAATAATAATAATAATAATAATAATAATAATAATAATAATAATAATAATAATAATAATAATAATAATAATACTAATAATAATAATAGTAATAACATAATCGACTGCCTATTCGAAAGTATTTTATTATGAGTTGTCTTACGAGTTTTGTCTGTAGTAATCGAATAATTTAAAACATTTTTAAAATAGTACTGCATAGGAATACAGTAAACTTATTTTATTTTTAGAATAGTTTAATATAATCCTGATACATAACTAAATTCGTTCACAATAACACAAAAGGTTAAACTGATAAATAGTTTTTAGATTTAATTATCTTCATCTTTAACTTTAAGTTTATATGAGCATTACCATATTTGTAAATACAGTAGAGTCCGGTTATAGCGTCGTTCAAGGGATCGTCGATATACCCGGAAAACGTCATAATCGTATAAGCTTATTCATACAAGTTTGTCTGGGGACTCGAATTTTCGTCGTAATAACCGTATAGACGCTATAAGCGGCGTCGCTATAACCGGATTCTACTGTAGTATATTATTTATTAAAATTTGCCTTTCCTTTCACAACTCTCACTCAGCATGTGAACTTTCTAGTTCAGGTCTTCTCTTTAAGTATTCCATTCAACTTCCATGTAATATGGCTGCATTTGCTGGTTTGTTCGCAAGGCAAGCCATTTATGTGTACGCCCCACCATGTGTATGAAGTATGTAAGGGAATACCTGTGTGCCGCTAACGGAATAGGATAAACAATTTTTGGCAGCTAACGAAATAATTCAAACGACGCTTATCGCTCGCCTATCCCAGCGAAAGCTGCGAAACTTTGTGCACTTTCCGCTTAGGTGTAATGTGGAAGGCAAACAAGAATAAACTCGAAAAGCCACAACCGAAAATCCGAAACCTCGAGAATCTTGTAACTAACCTTTATTTGTTTTGTGGCAACTGCGTCAAGGATATCCGTGGCTGATAAGCGACCCGCGCAGAGCCATTAAACGGCATCCTTTTGTCTTTGGCCGAGAACGTGGCGGGTAAACAAAGCAAGCGGCCACGCCTCCATGTGCTCCGCCTGCTCGCTCCATGTGGATAATACATTGTGTTGAACAAATGTTATGAAAAGGCGGCCAAGAAATTAAGCGTGTCGACGCCTGTTGACTGCAAATGCCAAAAAGTTGCGTAATAAAGTGCGACGACGAAGCCGCAAATTATAATTTTAACCTTTTACGCGCCTCGAAACTGTTGCCCGACCGCCAGAGGGCGCCACCCAGCCGTGGCGAGGTTAGACTGAGGCGGGCGACATGTGTGCCGGCAGCGATAAGCGCTGAGCCTGGTGGCCTTGTCTAATAGAATTAAAAGCCAACGAGGAAGTGCGCCAAGCGCATCGCCGCAGCTCAAAGGTCGTGCTGGATTTTAATGGTTGCCCGTCCGACCCCAGCCCACTATGCCCAACCTAAGCCCAAACCCGCCCGGACGAGTGGCATATGAGTGAAAATAATAATAACAGTAATTTGAATGCTCAACTAGGCAAGTGTGGAATGGAATGGAATGGCAGAAAGATGCCAGCAAAATTCATATGCAAATGATTTGGAAACATTGCCAAAGGAGGGTTAGCTCCCCGGTCCCCTGGATCCCTGGGCCTCTTGGCCTCCGGGGTAACCCTTTCGTGCCATAAATTGAAAATAAACCATTTGCTTGTCGTTTGCTCGACTATGGCAAATAATAATTCAGGATTAGTCGCAACTTGTTTTGCCCCGCGCCAACTCTAAGGTTAATTACAACATTCGGTCAGGTCGTCCGTGCGGCCACAAATGGTCGACGTTCAACTGAAGATAACGTAATCTGTTTATTTTTTATTATTTTTATTAATTCTGTGTGCTTCATGGGTGCTCTATTGCATTTAAAAGTAGAAGAAAATATATAAATATTTAAATATGTGTGTAACATAACATTTATTTATCTTCTTAATTTGCTTTTATTTACATATTGGTTTTAAATATTTAATTAAAATTTAATATATAAACAAAAAAAAAAAATTGGAAAAAATAAATAAAAATAAATTAATACATCA
This sequence comes from Drosophila arizonae, assembly GCF_054131065.1. Lineage (NCBI taxonomy): Eukaryota > Metazoa > Arthropoda > Insecta > Diptera > Drosophilidae > Drosophila > Drosophila arizonae. The sequence goes on along the minus strand of NC_142922.1, from coordinate 18,146,722 downwards.
ATGAAAATAACTAAATTTTGAAATATCATTAATTCAATATAATATTTACTAAAAAAAATTCTTAAAATTATATTTACAATATAAAATAAAAGCTATGGAAAATAAATAAAATAAAAATAAATTAAATTAAACTCGAACAGGTAAAAAATTCAATTAAATTTTTACTAAATAAACATTGAGAATCTCATATTTCAAATATAAAATAAAATATACATATATAAAGAAAACAAATAAAATAAGAGAATTTATATTTATTTTATCAGGAAAATATATTTTTCAGCAAAATATTTTTTTATATTATTGCTATATATTATGCCATATTGATTATATATATTGAAACAAATGCACCAGCTAACCACGATTTGAATGGGCCACCTTCAAGAGTATTTCTTATTGATTGATCTAATTTGAGGTAAGCAGAACAACATGAACAAGTTTTCTGTGGCGCCCACGCAGAATTGTAGTTTCATTAGCACCTCCTAGGTTCCCGCAGCGAAAAGTTAACTCGAATTAAATGTAAATTTGGTTTGTCCCATTCGTGTGGTGTGCGCCAGTCGAAAACATTAATTGTAAGGCAATCAGTCGCACACAGAACCCACGCAGACTGCAGGTAAACCAACAACTGCAATTTTCTTGGTGGCTTCAATCAGCCAACAATCAACAAACAGCGTGCCACAGCACAGGGGGCAGCTGGGAGATCCCCTGCATTCCCTCGCTCCTCTCTTACTGTTGCTGCCAATTGCTGGCACCGCAAATTGCGGCTGGCAAAACAAGCTGCTAACCGAAAGCTGGCGACAATTTGGCAAAACACACACACAATGCAAACAAAAGTGTTAGAACTACGCCTTTTACATAAATAAAAAAAAGTTGGCTAACAGAATAAAATGAGATTTTTTGATTTTTTTTTTTTTTTTTTGCGGCTTACGATTGGAGAAAAGACAGTGAGTCTCTCCTCGGAGATATGGTATGTCTATATATATATATATATATATATATATATATATTATATATGTACAAAGAATTTTCTTAGTCTTTCTAACGGAGCACGCAGAAAATAATGAGAGAAATGAATCAATTAAAATAACATTTTTATAAATTTATTTAAAAATAACAGAACTCGCCAATATAAACAGAATTAATGTTTACCAAACATAATAAAATAGTTAATATATAGCTTATATATATGTATTTTTAAAAATAATGTGTTTTTTTTTTTTTTTTTTTTTTTTTTTTTTTTTTTTTAATTAATCATATTTTAAAGCTTAAGGAATAACCTGGCAAAAAATACAATATTTTCTCTCTCTATATATATTTTTTTTAGAAGTAGGTTAAGGCTTTTAATCTGATCAATTATTATATTACAAGTCTTTTAAATATTAAAATTATATTAAAATCATTATAATATTGCAAGCAATTTTAATATTATAATTATATTAAAATTATTATAATATGTATAAACTAATTAAATACATTTAAAATGCTCAAAAATAAATCGTATACATATTTAAATATTTTGAAACATATTGTAATGCAAATATGAAAGCAATCCCAAAATCTCTAATTGACGCACAGCTCTCTCCCAAGTCCAATATACTTTCCAGCTGTATTCAATTACAACAGAATTTCCACTAATTAAAGCATAGAAAAGTAATATCAATGTCTCATAAACAGGCGAGACAAGGAGCAAAAATTATTCACGCTACATAATTATAGAAACAAACTGCGACAAAGACAAAAGGCAAAGGGTTGCGGTTTTTGGTTTGCGGCTTACGGTTTGTGGTTTGAGCCCTGGGCAACCACAACACCACCCACTGGCTCCGTCGTAAGCTCAAAGTGTTTGTCATTTGTTGGTTTTTTCGGGCTGGATTTAATTACACTCAATTACCGGATACCACAAGGCGATCCATTTACACTTGAGCTCCACTGGGCACAGCCGATGACACTTTTGCCGGGCAACAGGTGAAGTGCCACACCCCCTCAGGCCCTGTTCATTAATGCCGTTAGACATTTTAACGAATTTTATGCAAATTGCAAACGGGAAACACTTTGAAACCGCAACGCCCCCCACCTCAGCAAGGCTTTTGGCGCAACTCTTTCGGCGGCTGTGTAACAGGAGCTGTAGGTCGACAGAAGGCGGGGTTGGGCGGCAGGAGGATGCCGAGCTCTGAGGTGGTAAGCAGATTGTGGCATCGTTTCGTGTTGGCTGAGTTATTATTGCAAATTAATTTTTGTTCATTAGATTTGAAAATGTCACAAAGTTTCCCGACGCGCAGCTGAGACTAAGTACTGCTCCGGTTGCGAAAGGGGGGCATTGAATGCTGGCCGAAATAAAGGGGAAAGTATTCAAGAAGAAGGCGAAAGCTGAGATAGAACGTGCGTAAAACCTTAAGGGATTGATATGCAAAGATACTTGAATATGAAAGTCTACTTTTAATAAGTCTAAAAGCATTCGAATCTAATATTAACTAAGTTATAAATCAATGTGTTTAATATTCTCTTTATTAATATCTTACATATAATGTTCTATTGCCAGGTATAAGCGAAATATTGTAAAAGAGTCTTTGATATTTAAATTCCCTCTCTAAGCACACGGTAAAGTTAAGCCTATTGACTAGCACACAACCATCCACCCACTCACACGCACACACACACATACACATCTCATGTGAAATGAGCGGTAAATAATCCTTTTGAAATGCCTCAAAGCAAATTAATTAATGTGCCACACAGCCGGAATTTATGGCATCGCAATAGCGCACTGCGGTGGATGCGCAGATGTTACAGGTGCACCAGGTTGTGTGGCTGGGGGGTGGCAGGGTGTTGGGGTATTTGGGCGGTTGGGCGGTTGGGTGGTTGGGTGGCTGGGTGGCTGGGGCTGGTGGCATACACAAACTTATATGCAGATACATTTGACAACCCCTCGTTGTATGCGAATCGATGCGATTGAAACTTTCACCACAAAACCCGTTTTGCATATTTTAGTTTTTGAATTATGGCTAAAAGTTGGCTTTTAATTGAAAGTACACAGTGCGAGGAGGACTCCGGCCGGCGTTATGAACTCATTGATATCGGAGCCATTATGAAAATGTTTATTATTATCATTTTGCACATTTGGTCCCGGCGACACAGAGATGACAAAGCATAATAAATTGCCGGACTCCCAGCCTTTCCATTTCTGATGCCAGTTCCGCTGCTGTTGCGGCCCGAGCTCTGTGTTTTAATGCATTTTTAATTAGTAGCAATTAATATGGTAATTTGTTCAAGTGCTAATAGATACTGCGAACAGTAATGGCCGGCCAGCACAGAATGAGTTTCGATGGACTGCGTGCGAAATAGCTATTATTATTGGTAACATAATGTGCGTGTAGCAATGGCAATGAGTTTGGCTGGGGAAAGCAAATGCATAAACTTTATTATAGATCGTATAGATCTTATAGTGAGATATGCATATAAACAATTGCCGGGATATGCATAGATAAAGCTAGCTTTCTTTCTTTTAAAAATACAAAGAATTTTTAGGCATAATTAGCAAAACACGGCCAAAAGTAGTTACTTAATTGATTGCATAGACTAGATTGACTAAGTAGCAGCAAGAGAGACTTTAAATATATTATATATAATCTTATCTAAAAATATATTTTTCCGATTTGATTTCCTTAAACGGTGGCAAACAGGGTCTTGTAAAATAATTTTTTTAAGTGATTAGTTTGTCTTAAATTGTTATAATATATAAATATATTATATATAATAAGCAAATATGTTTATAATTGAGCCAAATCAGCAATCAAGTAAAATATACCAATAAGTCAATCGATATAAGTGCCTGAATTAGTCTTATAGGGATTAAAAAAGAAAAAAAAATTAAATAAAAAAATAAAATAAAAATAATGGTAACAAATAAAATGAAAATAATTTCAATAACTTAATTTTTAGCAGTTTGGCACATTTACCTAAATTAATTTTCTCTCTTCGATGTTATGTTAGATTATGTCAATATTTTCAACCTGTTTAGATTTTCAATCTTTTTATGTGATATATGTATGTTCTATATTATTTCGTTATTCTCATATTGATAAACTCTCTATCAAAGCACTCTGCTACGTAAATATTGATGTATTATGCCACTGGGGATTGCATATAACGTCAGCCCAGCGATATCTTAATTAGTTAATAAATTTCTTGTAAACTGGGAAGATGTACTTGGTATTTTATATACATTCTGTTCGCCTTAATGAATTTCTTTATTAGCGTTAATCTCAACTTAATCTTTACCATTTATTTACACTCAATCCACATGGTTGTGGATCTCGGGCAGACGTCTCTAAGGGAATACACAGAAATGCGCACAAACAATTTCATCAAACTGAAAGGCAAAAGTCTGAAGCCCAAAGTCACGAATCCAGCTGCAGATTAATTGCATTAATTAATCGCTAAAAACAAAGTACATAAGCAAACACGAGAGTATATCTCCAGACCCCTCCCCTGGGCCCTGTAACCCGCCCATGGACAGTTGTAAGAAGACGCAAAATGAAAATGCTTTTGGCCGAGCGACTCTGATGAGGATGTTGAATGAGAGAATAAAACAAGTGGCATTTCCGTTTTTCATTAAGTCCAGACGAAAAGGCAAATCAAAATGCCCATGGGTGGATGTGGATGTGTTTGTGTTTGCTTTTTTTTTTTTTTTTTAATCATATCCATATCGCTGGCCACAAAATGATTTGTTTGCCGGACAATCGCTTTGAGTCCAGTATTCAGTGGTTAATTACAGATTGGCAAAGGCAAACCCAAACCAAAGCTCGCAGCTCAATTTCATAATTAACATGGCTTCCATTTCGACATCAATGGCAATGTAATAATCACAATAGTGGATTCGCTTCCCAGTTGCCAACCCCGACACACTCAGTCAGTCAACTGTGCAACGAATCAAATTTGATTCGAGTTGATTGATCATACCCAGCGGGTATGCTGATACCTATTCGCCAGTTGGCAAACTGTTGCCCTCCCGCCGGTACTTGTGTAATGTATCCTGTAATCGAGTGTAATCCTGTAAAGACCTGCTCACTGACGAGCTCGCCCAGCTGGAGGCCATTCACTCATTGTTGAAACGTCCTTACCAAATGGCCAAGTCTCATTCACAACCAGCTTAGCTTTTGTGCTGATGAATTAGCTTTTCTTGGCGTTTTTATTGGGTTAGGCACAGCCTACAGATGGGCAACCGAGTCAGTCCATAACTGTTTCCATGTTGGACGTTCTTTATGATAAAAGTATACATAGTAATAATTTCCCATACAGCATAGTAATTTTTTAAAATTGTTTTTTATTTATTTATATATTTGTATTTATGCATATTTTTATTAGACTATTTAGAGTATATTATTCCCATAACCAATCTTACCTGGTACAAGGTACACGAACCTCTGCTTATCCGATGACATCAACAGTCAGCGAGCCAAATATACATCTATCTCTCGAATCTCTCCCTCTGTTCGTTCGCAAGTCCCTCGAGTCAATGGGCAAACAGAGAGAGAAAAATCAAAATCAAATGCCATAGCAAAGTGGATTTTCCACCCTTTTTATTAGCAATTGCTCAACGCCCCTGCCCGCAGTCGACGTCGCCGTCGCCGTTGCCGTCGCTGTCGCTGTCGCAGTCAAAGTCAATGTTAACGCCAGTGGTTGCTCTGTGGTTGTGGGTCGGTAATCCCACAATGAGCTGCCATAATAGATGGCAAGCAAATTGAAGAGCTTTGTCGACGGCATCGAGTGGGTCGACATGGAGCGCGCCGAGCATTTGCGGTTGTTGGTGGGTTTGTTTGGGTGGTGGTGGTGGTGGTGGTGGTGGCGTCGACGTTGACTTCTGTGTTGCGCTTAACATTTGCGGTTTCGCACTTTTGCAACAATTCGACGACGGCTGTCGTGTGCCAGCGGGTGTCCCCTTTCACCGCTCCCCGCCCCAATGGCCTGCCATCCTCACCTGCCGCACGCTTGATTGTACGCAACAGGGTGGAAAGTTGAAGTGCATCCGGCTGGTCAGTGAAATGTGGTTGGGTGGTTCACCACACAGACACGCACACACACACACACACACACACACACACACACACACACTGGCTAAATTACCAAATGAGACTTTTTGTCATTATGCGAATTATGAGGCTGGATAAAAGGTATTAAATATATTTTGGTCACCAGCCTCGCAGCCTCGCAGCCTTTGCAGCCTGGTTTTAGGCTAATTGAAAAATCCCGCCCACCTAGTTTTTTCTGCTGCTGGCCATGGGCCGCAGCTGGCCAACAATTTTCGGCAATTTGCAAATGGTCCACTCTCTGTCTGTGAGCACCCAGGTCCATTAGTACTCGTTAGTCAGCGTTGTAAACTACCTCGCAAAATTATGCTCATTTTTTGTTTAGTAACTGACATTTATGAGCTCTAAGCCAGGCTGAATTGCTCGGTGCTTTATTATGGGCTGGTATGAGATATAATGTTTGGTGGTTTAGTGGATTGTGCGAGGGGATTATTAGCATCACTCACTTCAACATTTAATTTTTAATGAGTTCATTTATATAAAACCTTTACAAATTCTAGTTTCAGATCTGGCTACTAATTTTTCCATATTAAACATGTTTCCATTGAATAAGCTTTAAATATCTATGGAGTTATATATATGGGAGCCCTCCACAACTTTGGCCATTATTTTTGCATTTTCAGTGAACTCTTTGTCAATATTTTGTTATCGGTTATTCATGCATGACATCATTCACATATGAAATCCGCATCTCGATTGTAAATGTGGGTGCGTGTCAACATTTCTGACATTTTTAAATTTCAACTTTGACAGTTTGCTGATGAACATGCGCCCTGGCTAGGTTCCCAGTTACATAGGTGGAAGGACTGACAATAAAATGTACTGTAATATAATTTAATGTAGTATGATGAAATATAATATATTATAAATAATATTTACATATAAGGTTGTAATAATCTAAATAAATTTTATATATAAAGATTAGAGTGTAGAGTTGATAGTAGAGAGTATATAAAATATATGGAGCTTACAGAATTTCATTAGAGATCTCATTCATCTGCTCAGTTCATGTCTTCATTTGCATGTCTGTAATTAAATTTGAAAACTGTGACAATTCATTTTGTGGTGATTTTTCATTTACCCTTGTTTCACGATTCTACACGCTTGTCCAACCCTTTGGCTGAGCTTTGCCACGCCCCGGCACTGTCAGTGTTGTCTAGTGGCATGAAATCAAAGGACGAGAAGGAGAAGGTTGAGTGTTGGTTACATTATCATCGACATCAGCGCAGGCAGCGCGAGCCGTGGTCGTCCTGGCCTGTGTCCTGACTTTTCAGCACACATCATCTCGACTGTTTGTAGTCGTATTATATGTCACTGCTCTGAAGTGCTCTCAAATTCAGAAATGCTCTGCTCGCTTTTTAGCACTTTTTAATGCAGTCGCCGCCAGATCTGTGCATTCTAAGTGATTTAATGGATTTTGCATGCATTAAATTGAACGAGAAGCCAAGTTGTTAATTGCATTGCGAATTTATTGTTATTATTATAATGTCGCTCATCTCAGTAATGATAGGGGAAATGACGACAAATTCTCAAGTGCACGCGCTCTGTGGTGTGCAGCCTGTTGAAAGGGCACTCAAAAGTGCGGACAACTGTTCATTGTGCCTTTAATATTTCGCATGGCTAATGGAGGTCCCCGTTGATCAGATATAGCGGAAAAGCAAAAAAGTAAAAATAAACCATTTTTAACATATAATAAAGTTTTTTTTTTATTATTGTTCATTTGATTACAAAGTGTTTAAACCGATCAATACTTATCGAGGTTTTTCAGGGCTCAAATATATTTAAAGGGCTTTTAGGATTCTGTTACTACTGGCATTAATTTAGTTAACATTTCTTAGTGTATGTAAATGAAATAACATGTTTCAGTTTATTCCTGAATTAATCTTTTTGTATACAGTAAAAATAATATGAAGAAAGAGTGACAGAGAAGAAGTGAGTGAGGGGGAGAGAGATTGATTGAAAATGGAAAATAATAATGGTTTTGTTGAAATGTATGTAACAGATAGAAGGAGGCGTGGCAGACCCTATAAATATATATGTATATTCTTGATCAGGGCGACGAGCTGAGTCAATTTAACCCTGTCCTTCTGTTGCTCTGTAGTCCGTCCATCTGTCCGTATGTTTGAACGCGTCGATCTCAGAATCAATTGTTTTTTTTTTTTTTCAAATGTCCGTGTAAACAGCGCGGATATCGAATTTTTCTTAAAAAAGTTAGTTCATAAACACAAAAAGTTATTAACGTATTAAATTCCTGTAGTAAACACACACTGCAGCCCATGCGTTACGTGTTTATGCGTGCGTGCCTATGCGTGTCTGTGTGTGTGTTTCTTATGCGAGCAGAAAGACGCTAAGAATTATTGATATATCATTTCCTCGTAGGGTTCAGGGGATTTCGTAGTCGAGCAGTCTCGAGTAGAGCTTTCTTACTTGTTTTAATATTCACTTTTATGCTTCAAAGCCTCTACTTATAGCTAGGTATCGATAGTTAATCACAGTCCTATCTCTTCTACTCTAATCTGGTCTCTTATAGGCCCACTGCGGCAAATATTTCTCTCTGACAACTATCGAATTTGTAGAAATCGATATAACATTCCACATATTCTACATGCATGCAAATGAATCTCAATTTTTCTAAAATCAGTCGGGCAATTCTCTCAACTTTTGTTTTTATTCGTCTAACATGCTGCTGACACTTGCCGATGTTTTGTTGCATAATTAAAGAATAACAAAAGGCAAGCCGTATTGAGACAGCAACCGAAGCAACTGTCAGCCAGTGAGCATTCTATCAAACTGTCAATAAGCAATTCATTTGCAAATACGACTCTCAATGGGAGCAGAAGAAGAAACCGCAACAAATGCGCCCCAAATGGTAGGTGAGGTTCGTGTCATTGTTTGTCAAAAAGCCATTTCGGTTCGTATCGAATTTCCAGAGTTGCAAAAAAAAAAAAAATAAAAAAAAAAAAAAAAGTGTATCCATTGCTATAGCCAACACATGAACTGCTTTCTGGACCAACTTTTTGGGTAGGGTGTAGCGACAGTCGGACAGTTGGAGTTGTGCGTCGGGGAAAATACTCCCTTGGGTGGGCTTTGCCACTCGCATGTGACAGAAGGCGACGGTGGAGCGTGGTGGGAATGGAAGCTGGCAACCTATCAGGCCGCTGCCATCTAACCGAGCGTTGACATTTGTGCATGCACAATCAACGGTTCGATTTAATGGAAAAAATGAATTTCACTCCACGCTTTGCGGTTTTGCTTCTTTTGGGAGCCGCCTTTTGTGTGGGCAGCAAATTTCCATGAATGCGAAAATTGGTTGGCAGCCGCTACAGAAAACGTTTGATACATCGTCGTTTTTTCTCTCCATTTTCCCATTGGCTGCCACGAATCGAAACTGCAAATCGTAATTGAAGCTACGCGCACTTTTCAGAAAAAATAAAACTGAAAAAAAAGAGAGAAATAATATTTGGCAACTGTCTATGAAATCGCTCTATTCGCTTTTTCTCGCATTGTTGTCGGGAACCCGGGCTTAATTAATTGTGGTTTGAGGCACTTACAACATATCGGCAGCATAAAAAAGTTTAGCTATCCGTTAAATGCGTTCGAGTCAATGCCACACTTGATTTAAATTTAAAAAAGAAAAAAAAAAAAAAAAAATGCTTTGGCAAAAAATTGACAATTTTTTGACACAATGCTGCGGCGATAAGCACACTCTGAAGCGTCGTATAGGAAATTAAATTTTTTCCAATCAAAAACATTTCAATGGCAGTTCACACATACACTGAGCGAAACGTGGGTGGTTGATTGTCGGAGATGAGAAATCAACAGTGCCTCAGATCTGTTCAGTGGAGTTCGGCTAACGACGACGGATTTATTTCATTCCAACTCAATAAAGTTGAACAAAATATTTCATTTGATGCATTAGCCAAATAGAAGAGACAAGAAACATTTTAATTTGTAACGAATATATGCATATGAATTGGGATACTCGATGAATTTAATGAAGAGCCTAAAGAGTCTGAAATTCAGACTCATGTACTAAGATGGAAATCTAAGTAGAAGATATTTTTGTTTATTAATATAAAATTATTTAGAAATAGAATCAAGTCCAGCTTGTAGATTAGTATGAAAATAAAAATTGTAAATGATAAACAAAAAATATGCCGAAATTATTATAATTTTAATTGAGAGATTTTAAGAATTTTCTTTGCTACAGGATGGTATATACTATGTAGAATTTGAATATTTCTTAAATCTGTTTAGTTATATGTGCTTTGCAGTAATTCTTGAAGAACTTGAAGAAGTGAAACATTTCAATTAAATGTCACGCATTAATATTCATTAAATTATTTAGACTCTGGCAGGAGGCGGTAGAGCTGGGGTGGGCAGTATGTGTCGTATAGCTGTGGAACTGCTCGAAAACAATAACATTAAATCACTTAGAGTGTCAACCAAGTTGTGGGCTGACTCTGAGGCGCCCTTGGCTGCCTGCACAGTGTCCAGTGCAAGTCCAAGTCCAGATGGCATTCATTATCATAATCTGCAACATCATAAAGCAATTTGTGGTGGTCGAGGTGGGGCGGGGGAGAAGGCGCGCTGAGTTGTTTGCGTCGCATAGAGCGCGTTTATGGATATGTGCAGCTTGTTGCTCGCAGTGTTTGTTGTTGTTGTGGGGGCAGGAAAACCCAGCGAAAATCTTAATTACTTGCCCAACCAAGCGCTTGACCTCGCTCACACGCCCAGGACGAGCGCTGAACAAGCTTAAGTCGAAGCCGCAGCTGAAGGGGCTGCTGTTGCTGAAGTGTTGAGTCGCAGTCGTCGTGGTCGTCACCCACAAGGCCCATAATGGGGGTTAATTGGGCTGTGTGCGCGACACGCATACATCTTGGTAATTAACCAAAGAGGCGACTCCAAAATGACCATTGCCTAGGCCCCCGTCATGTCCAGGCGAACGGACACGCTTTCTACAAATGGGTGGGGCGGCAGCAATTAAAGTCCATTTGCCCATGTGACTTTCACTTGGCCACTTGGCCACTGGCTGCAATTGTTAGAGATAGCCATCGAGGTCCCACTCTGTGGTGCCATATGCACATCTCATATTAATTTATGTGGCGTCACATCGTGCGCTTTCTCTAGAATTTATTATGCCGCCCAATGATAATATTTGCTTAGTTGCGTTCATTCTTTTCTCCCTTCTGCTTTCTTTCATTGCATTGCTCTGTGTGTCAATTGGACTTTCTTCTGGGGTGGACTCTTGCAATTTATGGTTCCATTATGTTAATCATTGACAATTGCTGCATGGTCAAGTGCTAATTATTTCTATTAACGGAATGCTATGTGCAGATATAAGCGAGTGAATAACCTCCAAGTGCACTGAACAATTTATGCCCAGATCCGATGGCATATGCTCAACGGGAATTTTCAAATCAAGGAATGAAGAACTTTAAGCTCAATGAACTTCAACATAACTTTTACTTATCTCTGTGTAAATATGTATATGTATGTATGTTTGTAAAATATCAACTATTTTATAAACAATATATAGCCCTATTTAATATATATTATATTTCGATACTCACATATTTGTCAATGAAATTTAATTTAAAAGCAAAACTTTCATATTTGATTTATTTAATAATTAAATTAAGCTTCAAAATGTAGTAAATACTTTAGTTGTGCTATGTAATATTTAATAATATTTAAAGATATTCTAGCTTTCTCTATAAAAGTTATTCCGCAGTCGCTAACAATAGCTCCATTAGTTATAGTAAAAATTCTACTTACTAGCCATATCTGTTTCTATAACTCATTGTTATGCCAAAAATGTTCAGCATAATAAATAACAAAAGAAAACAAAAAAAGGAAAAAAAAAAAGAAAAGAGAAGGAGAATAAAAACCGAGCAGTGAAATTTCTGAAATAATGGACTTTAATGGATGTTTACGTACACAGAAATGCAGCACAAATAGCGATTGCAGCGAACAATGCATTTTAAAAGGGCAGTTAAATGAAATAGAAATTTAAGCGAATGCAAGGGAAGAGCAGTAAGCAAAGCAAATAAATGAATTTTTAAAGTCATCAATCAAGGGGAAACTTGCGTCACTTTCACTCGAAAGGAACAGACAACTGTCGAGCAGGCTGTGGGGGGCAGTGCGAGGATGCGAGGGTGCGAGCCTGTGGTTGGTGGCCTTAATTGTTATTTGGACAAATTGTTTTTGGCTTAACAAGGCGCAGGATTAATGATCTGGTCAGTCAATAAATGTGGCCCACAGGCGTGGGTGGTAGAAATCCCGTTCCAGCTTCTCTTTTTTTCTCGGGCTCTGACTCAAGCAACATAAAACGCAACGGCTGCCGCATTTGATGGCATATAAATTGTTAACGGTTTCGGCAATTAAAGCCGGACTAATTGCCAACAATAAGACACTTAAGAAAACGTGACTTCTGCATGGCAAATCAGCCCAAGAACGGTGCCCATAAAAAGGGTTAGAAAACCCCACTAAAAGCAAGAATTTATGTCCAGGCAAATATAAAAGAGGATTTCTTTAAATTCAATTAGCATTGTCTTTAACTCGCTTGAGCCGGCTGACAATGATGTCATCGCCATTGTCAGAGTAATGACAGGATATCATTAAAACATCCTTTGCCATTAGACCCCCCCCCCCCCCCAAAAAAAAAAAAAAAACGAAGAAAACTCGTTTGATGTCTCTTAAAAATCAGCTTACACTCAATTTTTTATTGCAAAGTTAAGAGCGGTCCACCTCTTAAAGCTGTTGCTGGCTCAGTGCACGAAATTTTCTATTTTTGTTGTAGCCCCGGGCTGGATGTGGACCCCACTAGAGCCCTTTGGCTCTTTTTGGCCAGATAACGGGCGCAGCCGTGTTCGAAAAATGTCGCGGCCGGAAAAAAAGTTTTGCGTCATAATAAATAATTTCAACGCATTCGTCTGGAAGGATTAAACCGCAAACCTGCGTGCACTGCCTACCTTTTGGACCAGGCCTTCGGCCCAGAATAGAATGCCGCAGTGCAAAATAAAACAAAAATGATTCAATGAACCTGGTAGCATGGAAAAAGGTAAACATTTCAGCTATAATCTTAGTTATAATCTGAGTTTATGAACAAGTGAGTGCCCAAATATACTTCAAGTCTGTGTGGAGTGGAAACGCTAAAAGTTTTACACTGAATGTTTATACTTCGGTCTGGGAGCTCTTTTAATATAATATTTGTTATAATCAATATATATAATTCCATGCATATATGTTATGATGGAATTAGTTTATTTATAAATATGATATATATTGAGCATACTTAAAACATGATCAGTTTACCTCTGAAACATCTTAAAATAAATTTTATCAGAAGCACAGTGGAATGCTTTCAAGCGGCACTTAAACAAATTAAATTGAACTGATTGTTATCTTGTTTCAAACAGAAGATATCGCTGGAACTGACTTCAGATATTGCGTACTGATAGATAACAAGTTCCAATTCTTCAACTTCTGTTCTCTATATGATCGATATGTGCCTCTTTAGCTCAGTGGCAGAGCACTGGTCTTGTAAACCAGGGGCCGTGAGTTCAATTCTCACAGGAGGCAACGAACCGAATCGATATTTTTGGTTAATATTAACAAATTATATTCTAGAGTCTAAAAATATTTTATTAGAGTTGAAATATGCAATACAAAATAAAACTTAATGGCATGACAATGAGCATCTGTGAGCATCTCTCAAAAGATTGATTGAATATAACCCCATTCAATCACCTGTAAAGGCGAGCGTGTCCTCGTCACAGTTCAAATGTCAAAGGAGAAAGTGGAAAGGATATGTCACGAGCGCATAACGAATATCCAATTTAGATATTGTGCTCCTTTGACAAGCGCAAATGTTTTACATTTTTAATTAGAAAGTCACACAAGTCACAAGGATGTGCGGGGTAGCCGTGTGCGACATTATCGCTGACAGGACGTCAACGGCACGAGCTACTCGAAGCCAGGGGGCGGCTCTTCACTCCCCGGGCGACGTTTGCGGCTCGCATTAAAAGGCTTGGGCAAATAGCGTCGCAGGGGGAGGGGGTGGCAGTGCGGTTGGTGTGTCGTCGCATTCAAGGACATGTTAAGGATACTTGGGCTATTAGTTGATGTCGTTCGTCGCATTTGCTGTTGTCAAATATTTGCGCAAATGTTTGTGCCAACTGCGACCCGGAGTTCAAAACGTTGTCCGCCATTGACAACTTTTTTGTGCTTTCTATTTGACTTGTTGTTCGCTTTTAATTATGTTGTTTATTTTATCTGTGGCCTCGCATCTACTATTATTTGTATATAATTAAAGTCGCGCTTCAACGTATTTTCTTCATATATTTTATTTCGAATTGTTCCCCGCTCGCTTATCGGTCGCATAAATCGCATTCAATTCGCTGGGCATTCAGCGGTGCCTTAATGAAAAACCAACAATTGAGCCGCATACGCTTTGTTATTAATTAATTTGGCCTTGGCCACGCACGAAATGCGCATTAGCCAATAAATCAGTGTGCACTGCCATTCCATTATCCTTATTATCCTGACAGTGCCCCAACGTTGCCTTTGTTGCGGCAACACTGTGGAAATTTGTTTGGCTGCATGTCTGTGCTGCCTCTGCTCGGTTGGCAGCTGCATTTACAGGGAGCTGCAGTTAAATATGAGAAAAGCTTAAGTTCAGCAGAGATCAACATTTTTAATTCATTCGAAGTTCACTTCACATAATCTTTCATAAAGATTTTTCTGTTGCGCTTGCTATGAAAAATTTAATGAAAATGAAATGTAGGTTAAAACTTGAATGAAATATTCTCATTTAAATTAATAATTTAATTATATATGCATGCTCAAACAGCTAATAAGCTAATGATAAACAATATTATTAGCAACTCAATCCAATCGAAATCCAATTGGCAACGCTGTCCAACTTCCCAACTGGAATATCAACGCGGACTCCCCAAAGTATGCAACGGTCTTTTTCTGCTGACTGGCAAAACTGTTTGTGGGCGAGACGTGTTGCGGTTGCGACTGGGTGGGGCTGGGGGAGGGCGTGGCAATTTATCATTTTGTAAAGTTTGGCGAGTTTGTTGCAACTTGTTAAGCGGATGCCACAGAGGACAGTGTTGACGGCTAAGCACATGGCTTTATGTGGCGGCGTGGGGTGGGCAGTAGATAACGGTGCTCGAGTCTGAGTGTGGCCGCTAGAGGGCGCCAGTTGCCTGGCTTATTGCCCTGTTGGCGGGACCCCCTTTTAACTTTTGAGCCAGCCAGCTGACAATTGGCCTGCACTGTGCGTCTTTTGTAATTAATTTTGATGGACGACACGTTGCGCTTAGTTGGCTAACAGCTGCGCCCCAGGTAACACAAACAACCAGAACAACTTTTCGCCAGGTCCCCAACAAAAGTTTTTCTAGCAGCAGCAGCAGCAGCAACGGCAGCACCCACCGTCTCTTAATCTGTTGGCTGGTGGGTGGCGAGTGGCAGCTGTGGCATAATTTTTGGTGTTTTAATTCTTGGGTGTTTTTCATTTTTTCTGTGCTTTGGTGTTTTGGCTGGTCCATCAATGTCTGGCACAGAGACAAAAGCTATTAAGGGAATTAAAAATGCATGAGCTAAAATGGGTTTTTGGCTCAAACCCTGCTGATTGCCGACTGCCACCGGTCGCTTGCCGTCTGTCGATTTGCCTCTTGCACTTAGTTAATTAGAGCCAAGTCTGTGGTCTCCAGTTTGCTAGAATAACAATATATATTTATATATATATATATTCATAATTCATAGCGCAAATTGTTTACGTCTTGAGGCAGCTGCCGGCTCTCTGTAATTGCATGTTGCAATTGCAGCCGCAACAGCAACTGCTACTGTTGCTGCCGTTTAACTGTTGTGTGTGCACTTTGCAACTGTGGGCAACGCCCCTGTCGCCCCATACTCCGCCACCCGCTGGCAAGTGCTGCTTCATTTATGTAGAAATTCTATCCCATCAGTGCGCCCATTTGTCTAATTTGTGTGTGCGCTTCTTGGGAATTAGAGTTGAGAAATTATAAGCTCACCCACACACATACTCACTCACACACTCGCTCACTCATTCATGCACTCGTTCATTTATTTATTCATCTTGTTTAATTGCCAAAGTCGGCAACTACAAAACTCTCGTCACACTCACAATTCCGCATGTGGCGAAGATCTTTTGTTTTCTATGCCTCTCGCTCTCTTTCTCCCTCTCTCTCTCTCTCTCACTAACTTATGTTCTCCTTCTATCTGTCTCTCTAACTGTGGGTGCATTTCTTGAATTGTTCTATTAGTTTTAATTGATGTACTTTCATTCATTCACATGCTGCCTCCATGGCTTGCAAATGCACAATGTTTGATTAAGCAATTCATATTAATAACTTTACTTACATCTCAGCAATGACAGTAAATTTAAAGAATTCAGAAAACATATATCTAATGTAAGCTCTGAGCAACATAGAGTAATAGGGTTATGGCTTGAGCTATTATATATTTTGAAGAAATTTATTTGGCAAGCTTCATAAGATTTTAGAATTATATTATATTAAATTAATAAAAAATACAATAATTTTTTATATTTTATAGATATTTATTCCTTATATATAAAAATTGTAATATTTATAATTATAAAAATAATAAATTAATATAAAATAAAAGAATTTATTAAATTGTGTTGCATCAGTTATTAAAATTATAATCTATTATTATTTATAATTATTTAAAAATTAAATTATTGAAGAAATTAAGTTTTATATGCTGCCAAATTATTATCAAATTAATAAATATTTTAAATATTTACATTATTATTTTCTTACTTCGAAGTTTCTTTAAAACCTTACTAATACATACATGCTTGCATTTATTTTATATTTATTTAGATATCAATTTCATATCCTTCATCAATTAGTTCAATTGTTATTTGATACTTTTCAGGTCTACTGCGCTCAACGTTGTCATGCATTGCCATTCCCTTGCAATAAAATATTTCTTGTCGTTTTTGCATCTCATGCGCTAAAGTAATCTCCCAAAATATTCGAATTCCATACAATGGGCCATGCCTCAGCAATTCTTTTGGCAACATTTCTGGCAAAACATCTTGAAAATATTTGTTTTCTTTTGGCCTTATCGATATGCGTTGCTGGTCAGCTATAGGCCAAGTTATTGATGTCTGCGATCAGATAAAGCCACAAGCAAAGAGAGACAGAGACAGAGAGAGAGAGAAAGGGAGATGGCTATGCCGTGCCGGCTGCTGCGGCAGCCAGTTGCGGTTGCATCTTGATGTTGTTTTTGGCTGTGGCTCGCGACAACGATGACGTTGCACGTGTGACACTTTCGGCACCGCAAATGCTTCCTCATCATTGGCATAACTTAAGAACTGTGCCACGCTGTTGCCCACGCTGTGTGGAATTGTGCTGATAAGCGATCAGCTGCTCTGAGACGCTGCACCGCTGAACCACTGACGTTTTATGTGGCTCAAGCGGTGCTAAACTTTGTCTCTTTTAGCGGTATTTGTGCATAGTTTCACTCAGACTTCTGCAGCTACTGCATAATCAGCAGCTGGCTTCATTATGTGCACAAATTATGTTTATCCGATTACCTGAGCAGTTAGCTAACCATTTGTCCATTTATCTGGACGCCCGCACCGCAGGAAAACACCCCCGTTGACTGGCATCTTAAGTAGCCCACAATGTGTGTAAACGTCACACGCCTCTCCAGTTCGCTTTGTTTTCCCGCTAAATTTCCGGCTACTTTTCTTAACAAATTGATTTCGGCTACAACTGGACAACGCTCGACCCAGGCACGATCCTTGCCAGGGGCAGCAGCATATGGCGCATCTTTTACTGTGATTTGCCTCATAGATTAGCCCGATGGCTGCAGCCAGCCTCTGTCTCAGCCTCTGTCACTGCCTCAGCCTCAGTCTCTGCCTGCAGATTGCTTTGTCTTTGCTTGCCGCATTGTCATGGAAATGCGTATTGGCTGCAACTGCAAATGCAACTGCAACTGTGCGTCTGCATGCTCTTGTTCTGCTGGACGTTGTCCCCATGCCATCTAGAATGCTATTCTTTGGGTGAAATTTGTATCGCCTTTTCCAAATCTACTTAGCACACAATGGCGTTGAAATAGTCTTATTGCTTTTTGAGTGCTATTTGCCCAAGATTTATGGTTTGATTTTCTCTCTCTCTAGCTGGCCAAAAAAGTAAAGGAATTACAGCATAAGTAGCTAAGCAATTGTGTGTGTGTGTGTGAGTATGAGGGAGAGCGGGAGATAGGGGAATTATGAAAGACATGTGCTCTCTGTAAGCTCGCAAATCTCTAGGCTTGCATACAAAAATTAACATTTAAATTGTTGAGCTACTTATGAACTTGATAAAATTATGTAAAAATATATTTAGATGTTGAAATGGAACTAATGTACAGTTAGATATTCGCTATAGCTTTGATTCCTGTGTGATATTATATATGTATATACAATATTTATATATCAATATATACTGAATTAATTTTTTGTTGGCCAGCTAGTTTTTCTATCTATGTCTTATAATGCTCTCCAAAAACTTTCTCGACTTATTACTAGCCAGACACTAAACATGTTAAACGGCACCTTAACATCCCACTTGTTTGCATTTTGGTATGCCTTGGGTCAATTACAAACGCCTGACAGATGGGTTCAACATCGTGATTTCGCAGAGTTATTCTTTCACCAACTCAATTTTGCGCCTGGCAACAACAACAGCAACAGCAACAATAGACACAATTGAAGTGACTACCAAACGATATTCAAATGTTGTCAAAGTCGTCGATTATTCAAGACGCGGCACTAACTACCGTTCCGAGAATGAACAGTTCAGCTAAACGAAGTACCTCTATTGCCCAAACAAACACACCCACACCTCACCAATCACTTGGCCGATAAATTTCACAAATCTTGGCATCGCGACGTATCAAAGCTAAAGTAAAGGCAACAGCAGCAGCAGCAGCACCAACAGTATACAATTCTGGTGAAAAACAGTTTTTCCTTAGCTGCGTCACTTTGGGCTCTTTTATTTTGGGGCCTGGTCTGCTCGGGTCTGGGCTCTCTGGTTCGTATTTATGGCATTTGCATATATTTTGCATAACGCAATCGATGGCATCGACATGGAAAATATGTTTACCTCGCTGCAGCTACTGCTTGGGTCTCTCTCTCTCTCTCTCTCTCCCTCACACTCTCTGTCATTCTTTCTCACTCTCGCTGGCTCTCTTTCTCTTTGGCATTCTTGTGCTTAATTCGGTGAATACAAGTTACATTTGCATAGCATCGAGTGGGAGATGCGCATAGATTTGCTGGGAAATGATTATGCCAAAGCTTTGGCGAAATTTCCCCCATAGAAAGTTGGCCAAAATGCAAGCAAAAAAGAAGCACAAACTAAAACATTCGAAGAGATGCCGCCCTCAAAGCTCGCCTAATGTATTATGTATACATATACTGTAAGCCGACATTGGCATACAAAAAGCAACTATAGAAAAAATGATAATTAAGTCTACTTGTTGTCTATCTACAAATTAAAATCTAAACAAGATATTTTTCATGTTCGAGTCAAATTTTTGCGACTACAACTAAAACGTGCGCCCCAAAACAAAGTTAGTAAAGCGGGTGGTGCGCCGGCGGCTGGTGGGGCAGGGGCTGTTGGGGCGTGCAATGACGACAAACTCGAGATTATAAATATTTAAAATGCAGTAGCAAACTTTTGGCACGTTATTGTTTGAATAAGAAAAAAGTTTCTTGTCTGCCTGCGATTTTTATCAGAAACAATTTTTAATGCGCGATTTCAGATACTAAAGCAAAAAAAGCTCCACAAAATAAAAATAACTTCAAGTAAATAGATTTTTGTAGCGCCCTCTGCTGAAATTCAGTAGCCGGCAGTTGCTTGACCCGCAGCTGAACTCAAATCTTAAGCAAATTGCAATGCTGCAGCCGACTCGATGCAATGCTGCAGTGGCTGCAGCTCAACGATGATTGTCTTTCAAATGCGAGCAACAACCGCAACAATCAAAAGCAACAACAGCAACAGCAACAAGAACAACAACAACAACAACGGCAGCAACAAAATAAAGTCATGTTGCTGCAATTGAACTGCAGTTCCTAAGTTTGTTCAATTTGTTAGTTTAGCCAAATAAAATAGACATTAATTGAACCCGGAATATCTGAACTTCATCTCAATCATAATTTAATTAGGTAAAAGTTAAGTCTAAATCAAACTAAATAAGGAAAGTAAATAATAAAATGTTGTTGAGCGGATTAAGGAAAATAAATTGGTACTTATATATTTTAATAAAATTTAAAAATAAATAAAATTACATATATGCATGTATTATATATTAATTAAATTTATTTATTATATTATAGGCATGGGATTAGCTTTAGACCATTCCATAATATTTTACTGCATTTGCTGTCTGATCAATTTAAATATATATTCATTAAAATCAAATATTAAGAATAATTGTTGCTACTAAATATTTTATATATTTTATTTCAAGTAAGCATTATCGCCTTTAGCTGCATTTTGACTTCATTTTTGGTTTTTCTTGCTCAGAGAATCTCAAAGATAAACACGCCTTAGAGAGCTTCAAGACTTGATTATGATTGCAAATGCTACTCATATGCGTATAAATATTATTTTTCTGCAATAATATTACATTTTCCTTTATTTTCGGGAAATGTAATATGTTCGTTTGGGCATCTTTTTGCTCTTCTCTTCAATCTGCGCATCCAGCTCATTTCGAAGCAAATTTGCGTGTGGCTGTTGTCGTCATTTGAGTCACGTACAAGTTGCAATAATTTGCAACACGTTCGCTCGGCAAGTGCATGCACATCAACAGCGGCAACAGCAACAACAACAACAGCAACAGCAACTTGGACGGCAACAACAACTGATGCTGCAAGCGTATTCTAATCGAACCGAACGGTTGCGGCGGCTGGGCAATAAATTGGCAACCAGAGCCTGACCAGAGCAATCAACACCTGTCCAATGAGCCACAACAACAGCAACAGGCGCAGCAACAGCCACAATAGCAACAACTACAACTACAACAACAAAGAGGGCCAGCGGAGCCCTTTCAACGCATAATTTAACGCTGAGATATGAGAGCTGAGCGAGTTCTATTACAAGTTGATAATCCGTGACGATCGATTGCCCGGTGATATCCTTGGCAATGCAATTAAGTAATGTTGCCGGCACTCACCGCAACAGCAGCGGCGGCAACAGTTGCTGCTGCGCGCATGTGTCTGAAATTCAAATTACATTTATTACCAACACTTTGAGCAGCTGATTTAGTGCACTTACGGTGAGATTTGATTGGGTTTTAGCCCAAACAGATATCTGAACCCTTAATGTTGTTATTAGCTGTTATTAATGCTTGCAGGTCCCCGAATGACAAGCGTCTATAGTTACCCTATGGTAGTTTCACACTCCAGCTCTAGTCCAAATCTCTGCAGCATCTGTTGCGCAGTTCCAGTGAAAAACGCGGCCAGATTTCAGCGCAGGCCGCAATCAAAGCTAGTCCGTTGCCTTTCGCACAGTTTCCACACAGTTTTCTTCATCATTTTGCTTTTTGTTTTTGTTTTTGTTTTTGTTCGCTCTTTTTTCTCAATTTCTGCTCGGTCTCACACAGCGCGCAATTGACGCGTGTTGGTGATTGCTATAGCCATAGCCTTTCCCATTTAATGGTGTCCATATGATTCACGGCACTGCGCACCAGGCCAGACGCGACCAGACCCGGCCCGACCAGACCTGGCATCGCCATCGCCATCGCCAGCCGATGCGCCGATGCTTTTCGGGTTACTCAAAAATTCGTTAAATACAATTGGATTTCTTTTGGGGCAGCGCTCGCTGTCGAACTTGATGATGTGCCTGAGCCTAAGCCTGAGCCTGAGTCTGAGTCTAAGCCTGAGCTTGAGCCAGTGCCAGTGCCTAGGCCCATGCCTAGCTGTGGAGTCGTGCTCGAGCTGGGTCTGGGCCTAGGCACTCCCCCGCGGCGCACAGTGCACTTCGCCACAGCTAGCCAGCTAGTCGAGGCAATAACAACAAGTAACAAAACTGTGATCGAGCGTGCTAGACTAGAAGATATCCTAGAAGATATATTTTTAAGAATACCCAAGCCATATTATTAGATATATTTATTTCGATATTTTAAATTTTATATATTATATTATTATATAAAGATTGGCATATATTTCAATTAAAAAGTTTGGAGCTTTTCTCTCTGTTGCAAACGTGTGCTCGAAAAACAGTCGACCCGTCTTAGCAACTTCAGATGGACTCGTGGTAGAAAAAGAAAAACAATTGCAATTTTCAACTAATGCTTATTGCTGGAAATCAGTTTAGAAAAGCTAAAGGAGCGAGTGTATGTGGAGTGTGGAGTATGGGGCCAGAGCTGTGCGGCTCCGTTGCCCGAGTCAACTCACAGTCGGAGTCGCCGCAGAGTCAACGTCACAGTCACCTGGGCTTGAACTCTGCGCTGTTGTTGTTGCACTCCAAAAGGTGAGTCCAGTCCACTAAAAGTCGCCTCTTTGATGAAAACTGTAAATTTACGAACTTTACTTTAATCACCAAACATGAATCGCGCACAGCATGCAGCAGCAGCAGCAGTCGCAGCAGCAGAGGAGCAGCTTGAAGCATGCAGCTCTGAGGCATGCAGCAAGCCGCATGCACCTTAAGAGAGGGACAGAGAGGGGCAGAGGGAGATAGAGACAGAGAGCGAGTGAGCGCAATAGACTCCAATCTCTTGTTGTTAGTATTTCAGCTTGAATCAAATTTAGCTGAGTTTATATGGCTGCGAAAATCTCGGCTCATTTATGAGCTATCTGCTTTGCCTAGAATCTTTCATATCTCGTTAATTTTATGGATCTTTTATATGAGAATACCCCCAACATTTTTGAGAAATTTTATATATTTATTATACACACAACTGGAGAGATGCAGGCTCGTCTGTGTTAAATTATAAATTTAATTAACTTGTTAAAAGTTTGAATTATTTATTTTCATAATTATTCTATATTTTTTTTTTTTTTTTTTTTTTTTTTTTTTTTTTTTTTTTTTTTTTTTAACTATAAACAAAAATCTATCTTGATTGCTGTAATTGTAAGTTACAAATGTTTTTCTTTTGATCGTTTTATAAATATTATATATATATATATATATATATATTTTTTTTTTTTAATTTTTGTTATTTATATTTATATTTATATACATATTTGTGTATTTTTATTCAATGCGATTATAAAGACTTTTGTATACTCTACCATATATATAATATATATATAAGTTCTAAATAGCAGCAAAATAATAAAATTAATTATATTCTCTACAATAAATTAATAAATATTTGTGCCAATTTTTACTCTAGTAGAATATTAAATTATTCTACCGTCAAGCATTGCTCAATTAAATCCATAATAATTTAATCAAATTATTTGATATCACATGACAACATTATGCAATATTTTGTTACAGTAATCTGGTAGAACAAAATGAAATCTATAATTTTGTTAAGTCCTCTTACGGCTCATAATATTTGCCAAGAATTCGATTTACCTTTCTGACGTCTTGATCTCGGTAATAAAAATCTCGCTGTTAGAGTATTCAAATGTCTTCCACAGCTCGCCTAAATGTTTATTCTTGGTTATTTTATTTTTATTGGGCAACAAGATTTTGAGACGTTGCATGTTTCGAGTCGTCGCTGAGGCTGTAGAAATATTTCTTAGCATTTCAACATTTCAACGCATGTTGAGAGTTTTGTTAGCTGTCGCTGTATTCATGTTTTGATATGGAACGCGCCGGGATCCTCCTTTGTCTCCGCCACTGGACGAAGACGAGGACGACGAGACGGCCAACTGGGTGCAGGAAGGCGCTCATTGACTTTGCCCTCAAAGTTGTCATTTGGACTGCTGTGCGGCTGCTTCCGAGTGACTTCTGGCCCGATAAGAGCGGCGTGGCAGGGCGACGGGGAGTGGCGCGGTGGAGCGCGTTACCAGGTTGAGATTTAGGTTCAGGCTATAGCTACGGGGTCGCAGCATGTTGTCCAGTGTTTATTGTGGCTGCCTTTTTGTCTTGCTCTCGGGCCGTACATACTTCTGGTCATTCTGGGCCCGAGTTTTGTTTGTCTTTTATGTTTTGTCAATTGCATTTGTTGCCATCTCTTTTCGCTCGAGTGCCTTTTGTTGTCTGCCATCTCTCTCGGCCTGCTCCCGGGCCTTCTTGTACAGCTGATAATTTATTGCATCGCTTGTGCCAAAAACGGTCGTGTGCCTGAAAACTCTCGAGTCTGAATAGCCTCGTCGATATATGTATGTTTAAGTATATATATATAGGCTATATGCGGGACGGGCGCAACACCTTCGCATAGCATCTGTTGGGCCAACAAATCAGGACAACAACAACAACTGCTGCGGCTACTCCTGCTGCTGCTGCTACTCCTGCTGCTGCTTTGGTAGCTGTTTCCATTGCCCAGTGATTTGGTCACTTTGTTGATACAACTTTGTTCGGGCTTGTCTTATCCTTGCCCGCCCCACCTCCACTTTTCCCGTCTCGCCTAACAAATGGCCAACAATGAAAACAAATGAAAAATTCGTTTTGTTTCCTTTTGTTTTGGGTTTGTGTTTTTGTTTTGCCTGTTGTGTTCCTGTGTCGCCTGTCGCTTGGAATTAGTAACTACAAGTATGTTAAAAGGTTCATTCATGTTGCGCTTGTTCCGCGCGACTTTTGTCTACTTGCCACCTACCATATACAGCTCCCTGCCATCCTCACTCCGCTCTCGACAGCCGCTCAATTCGCCTGGTATCAGTTTCATTTGGTCTGCTTCACGCTTGGCTCTTGTCTGTAAATTGATAGCCACCAAATAGCTGGCATATTTGACTCTGACTTTGACTTTAAATTCGGTTTGTGCTTGTACTCCGACTCGATGCCGGCCAATTTGTAGTTCATTCGATTTAAGTTTATTTCGCTTCGCTTTTTGTTCCACTCGGCCGTTGACTCAACGTGCTGAGGTCCTTTAAAAATTGTAATAAAAATAAATAAATGGGAGATGGTATAATTTTTTTCTGAATAATGAGGGGTAAAGTTAAGGTTTTTATTTATGAATGTTTATCAGTGTGGAAAAATTCTAACTATGCTTCGGATATTACTTTATTTTATTTTATTTTAAAAAACTTATTTTATTAAATTAATTTTAATATTTTCACACTATTCATATAATTAACTTATACATTAAATGTCGGCAGATTATTCATGATTGTGGCACCTGTGCATAGCTACTGGAAAATGCATTGCCAAAATATGTACTACCAATTCGCCTCGGCTTGAATTGTGGAGTTTTATGGTTCGCGTTTGGTTGCTCGCTCTGGGCCTTGACTATATCAAAGACGTATTTGGCATTGCTCTGGGCTTCAGCTTGATTTTGACTAGTTCCCTCGTCAAATTCATAGATCTGCGGCGGCTGACGTGGTTTGCCATTGTAGATTTCAACGGACTTGCTTAGCTGAGCATCGGGCTTTAGTATATCCTGCGACTTGTTCGCAAGCATCTCAACCAAGTCATATGTCAAATCATTTTTATTGTGCTGTTTCGTTTCAGATATGGAATCCTTATCGTGCTTGGATGAGTATGGCATGTCATTTATGTAAAAGTCGCTGGATTTCGGCTCTGCTTTCGTTGCAGCACTTTTATATATAACGTTCTTCAGCTTAGCCAGATTAGGTTTGCCAGACTGTGACGGGGATGTCTTACCATACACGTAATATTCTGGCTGGCTTGGATTTGCACTAGCTGGGGTATAGCTCCTTGGGCTTTCTTCACTAATCTTATAAGGCTTAGCTAGAGGCTGAGTTGCGGCACTTGAGGATTTGTACTCTGGGCCCTTCTTCACTTCATAGCTCTTTGGCCTTGTTGGTTGTCTTTCGCAAACGGCCAACTTTGAGTGTAAGCGCTGTTGGGCGACAATTAGGTCTTGCAAGCCCTTATCAATTAAAGCTACCTGCTGTGGACAAAAATGCTTGACAGCCTCGGCTATTTTGTGCAGCTGAGAGTTTTGGCTGAGATTTTGATAAGCCAGTTGAAGATCCAAGGAATTCAGCTGGCCTACAGCTGCCGTGGTAGCTTCCTTGATCTGAGCCATATTCTTCAGCTGCAGCTGAATATTCGATTGAGAGTTATTCAAACTGCTGAAGGAATGATTCAGACTCTGTATACGGGGCAGCACGGCGCTAGAGACAAGCTCGGTTAGCTGCAGGAGATGTTTGTCAATGCTATCAGTGCTATTGAGCAGACGTTGTTGATGAGAGTTGAGCTGGCTCTGGAAGCGATTGATCTGCTCCTTGACGACTTCTTGTTCCTGTATCACATACTCAATGTTGTGGGTAGTTCGATCCATCTTAGTGAGCACTTCATGGGTCATTTTGGAAAGTTTCTGCAGAATTTGTTGCGTTTGATTTTTGGCCAATTCGCTAGCCTTGGCCAGCTGTTGTTTCGTTAGATTCAGCTGTGGCAGCCTATCGATTTGCTCTTGCACATTGACGGCCAATAGGTTTATAGCATTCCCAATTTCATTCAAAAAGGCGTTAGATGAATGCATCTGGGCTGTGTGGTCTGTCATTAAATGAAGTAGCTGATTCTCAATCGAAAGTCGTTTCGATGCTGTGGTATTTGCAAGGCTTTCCACTGACGTAGTATCCTGTGAAAATGCCGACACATTCTCATTTATGGCCGCATCCTGTGAAGTTGTCGACGCCTGAGAAGGTCGTGAGGTCGTATGCTGTGCACTTGTTGAAATTATACAGCCCAGCAGCGCACTTATTAAAATGAGTTTCATCTCTATGCAGTTGCTCTACAAATTAAACGCTGAACTCTAATGCAGTTTCGGCAGCGCTTAAATAGCATTGCCACATTTTGTTAAATCAAGCTTGGTTTACTATCGTCTGTTGAGCTTCGCTGCAGCTGTTTGGCAAATGCTCTAATTTTCTTCTTGATTTCTGCTATCATTTTTGCTTGGTTGCATTGTTAGCACGAATTTGTTGACAAGCACAGCTGGTTGACTCTAACTGTTCCACGTAGATAAAAGACTTGTTTGAATGAATTTGGAATTATCAATTGGCGAATGAGATTGTGCATGAGCTAGTTAGTTTGATAAAACATATAGATATTTCACTTAAATTTAGCAGAGATATGATGTACAAGCTATAAGCTGAATCTGTGTTAGACTTATGCTTAATTGTACTCTGTCTGATCAATATTAATATAAACAATTTCCTCATATAACAGAAAATGCATAGAGGTTGTTCTCATACACTTTGAGGCTTCCAAATAATATATAATTATTACAGTATATAATTATAGTAGTATATAGAAGGAAAGAATTCGAAAACAGATTCAGTTATATTTGCCATAAAATTTTATGATATTTCCTCATCAGAGTTCTACTTCCGATATATGTATATATTTCTCTCTCTTTCTCTCTCAACTTCCATTTCATTCATTAAGGCAACACTCAAGAGTTATTTACTCACATTAGCCGCCTAGAAGTCAGCGTGAACAACATGAGGGTCACGCTCAAAGTCAAATTTTAATGAAAAAGTGATTCATCATTTAAGCATCGAGCATCGAGCATCGGGCGACATTGTTAGAGCAATTAACAAACGGGGTAAACGAGCAGCAGCAGCAGCAGCTCATGCCGTCGATCGGCTCCCTCATATCTCTCAAATGGCATTTCATAATCGGAGCAACGAGCGACCCCAAATGTGAGAATGTTACTCGGCCAACAATAAGCGGGTCAAATTAGAATAAATAGTTATACAAACAATAAGAGACCCCTTTAACATGACCGAAACGCACTAAGAAAGCGATAGAGAGACAGAGAGAGTGAGAAAGAGAAAGAGAAAGAGAGACAGCACAATTATTGCAAGAAATCAAAAAATTAAAAATAAATAAAAACGAATTGAATAATTTAGGTCAGCTATGTGAGAATACCCATTGATGATGCGCCGTTTCGGATTCTCGAATCGGCTCCTTCGAGGGTGGCTCCTAAGTAATTATTCATTAATTGCATGTGCCCGGAGGCAGCTAGGAATGTTCTCTATTAAAGTATATGAAAATATTTTGAAAATAGACAAGGCGCAAGTGCGGCCGAGCTGCTCGGCTCCCACTTATGCTGGTTGACATTTAAGCTCATTTGATGAGCGGCACGTAACAGCAAAAAGCTAGGGTATTCCGACTGCTCGTTGGGCTACACTGGTTCGCCTGGTTCGCCTGGGTGCTGGCCGCATGTCGGGCCATGCAATTATACATTCATCTAGATTATGACACGACATGCAAGTTCCGATCGGGCCTTCAGTGTCTTTAGCAGCAAATGAATTTGTACTTTGCCACAGCCAGAGTAACCCATTGCTGTTGTTGTTGTTGTTGTTGTAGTTGTTGCTGTTGCTGCTGGTTGTTGTGATAGCACACATTTTGTGTGGCGTCGACGGCGGCACGCGATTTAGCCGCGTCGCGTAATTAATCGTCAAATGAGTTTAATTGTTTATGTCTTTTATGTGAGACTAGAGTTTCCTACAATGCCGCATTGACTCGAGTGCCTGCCCAGATCCCAGATAAACTCATACATATAGATTACCTCTCCCTTTGCCAGGCAACCGAAATTAGAGCAAACAGTGCGACAGCAACAAATAGCCAGCTGATGAGACATTATGTTATCTGATATATACACGTATATAAATCTAATGTTTATATACGTGAATGCGTTTATATTTTAGCAATATCTAATTGGAATATTACAAGAAAATCTAGGATTATTAGGTCTGCACAGAATATTAATTTACGACACATACTATTCAATAGTTAAAAGAGAATATCAACAATTTTACTGCCTCCTCTTTATCTAAGCATTTTTCCTTACTTTAAAAATATATGAAAAATATCAATTTGGTATTTTTTTTATCAGAGTATATATAACATAAAGTTCTGTAGGCAGGCTTATTAAAAACAAGAAGAAAACAATCAGCAGCTATAATTAGCTGAAAATTAAAAATTGAGGCCGCAGGTTATGCAACAAATCTTGAGTCTGGTAAACCTACGGTCTGGCCAGGGGCTGCTGTGGGGGGGGGCGGAACATACGCCGAGGTTATTCATCATCAGCCAAGTGCAACCACTAGACAGGACGTGTTCCGGCTGGTAAATGGCTGAGTTTTTCAGCCACTGCTGCCCCCTTCCAAAGGGAAACGAGGCTCTTCGCCCTGTTTGGCCGCTGATTAAAACAGAAACAACAAAATTAACCAAAAATTTGCATTTTAATACAAAAATGCGACGAAACATTTTATTTTTTATTTTATATTCCGTATTCCTTTTGGAACTGGCTGGGGCGAGCTGTGAAACAAAGAGCGAAGCTAATAATTTTATCAGTGGCAAACAGTTGACAAAATCAGCATTTTTGTTGGGGCTGAGGTGGAGTTGCGGCTGTGGGGGAAATGGAGTAGCTGGTCGCAGACAGGAGCTGCATCCGTTTAAATGAACTGTTAAAGCGGCCACGCAGCAAGGACATTTGTCTTGGCGCCGACTCCAAAAGGGAAACTGCAGATTTTCCGCGTGCTTTTCTCCACTCACACAGTGAGGGGGCCGGGAGAGGTGGGGCAGGACTCTGTGCACAGCGTGTGGCTTAGAGATTATTAATCATCTTTTGTGCGTATCTTTCACTTTTCGTATGCCTCATTGCTGGTATGCTCCATGCCCCATGCGGCATGCCCCACGCCCCATGCTACTTCTGAACTTCTTTTTGCGTCTTAAGAAAGTTCGCCAGGATATCCTTTTCTATGAAAATGATTTTGTCTTTACGTGGGCGCTCTTTATTTCTAGTAATACGATTTCAACTTGCTTCATAGGCATTTGGGTTCATAAATTACACGATTTACATAAAAACGAGCAAGTTAATTAGGTTTTTTTTAGATCTTTCTTAAAGATAAGAATGGACTACAGCTAATTAACCTTGTGTATACGCATGTGAGTGGAGAGAGTAGAGGTTAATTGAAAGTTAGCCGAGGTATGTTATATATTAATTATATTAAATATAAACTTATATTCAATTTCCCAATTCGTAAGCTAAACTCCATGCCTTGATCGCTATCATAAGAGAGTTCATTTGATCACTTTCATTACAAGATCGGAAATCATTTGGCATGGTCTCTCTAAGCAGAGCTTAGCCCGCTTAAGTTCCCCTTTGGCTATGCCTAATAATACATGATTTACATTAGTTAACTGACAGTGCAGAGAGCCAAGCTAATAGAAAAATGTTCAGGCTAACACCAAGGTGGGCTACCACATATTCAGTTGCCACAGCGGCGGGGCGGGCATGGATGGAAAGGGTATTTGGCTGATTTATAAGTCCGGACACAAGCGCAACTACCAAATTGATCGAAAAATGCCGCACAATGCGACGTTGTTGTTGTTGCTGTTGCTGCTTGCCCACCCGTGACCCACTAGGGTAGCCCCTGGCTCGGCTGTAACCCGGCTGCACTCAACTGGTTGGCGTTGAGCTTAAAGCGTTAATTCGTAATTTATGTGTCACACAAATCGAAATTGAATGCCAAGCGAAATTATGGAATATTTATCATTTCACACGAGGCGCTGGCCAGCGGACTGAAAGGAACTGTTGCCTGTGCAGCCGGATGGGGCAGGGCGGCGCGGGGCAAAGCCGCTGCCACATGAACGTTTGTCAATTCGAATTACGAATAACGACAAAGTGCGCTTAACTTATGTGCACGAGGATTGCTGTAAAAAGCGGGGAAAAAACTGCGCAAAAAAAAAGGAAGAAAGAAAAGGGTTTGCCGCCATAAACTTGATTTCCCCTCGACTGCGGAGTGGACAATGAAGCGCGCTGCGCTTGGCTCGATCTTGTTGTGGCTCTGTTAGCCGTAAAAACGTGAAATATTTATAAGGTTTGCATACTTGGCTCGAACTGCAGCTTTGATGCAGTGGCAAGTGTTAATTGGAATCAATTTGATAATCTCCCAGGGCACACACACACACGCACACACATTCGATTTTTGTTGTGCTGAGTTCATGATAATTTCGCGGATGCGCGATTTTGATTGAAAATTAACGCTATTTTGCCTTTGGCCCCCATCGGCCCGTTACAGGCCACATAATTCAAATTGTATTAATTTAAATGCCAATTTATTGCCCAAAAAGAAAAAAGAGAAACGAAAGGAAAACGCCTCCCCTCCCCTCCCAAGGCAGGTAACAGGTAAAATATGAGCATGCAAAAGTGCATTGGCTTAAATGTAACTGTAACTGGACAGATTGCGTATAAATATTTTCGTATTATTATTTAACAGCAATTACGAAAGGGCAGGAATGTTGAGGCTTACCAAAAGGAATGCCAGATCTTAAGACCCAAAGTTTTACGTTGAATCTCTATATATATGTATATACTTATAGATTTAAAATAACACCGAGTAGTTTTTTTTTTAAGTTTTTTTTATATAAATATAATTGTAAATATAAATATATAATAATTTTGTTTATACTTTCTCTCTCTCTCTCTCTCTTTCTCTCTCTCTCTCTCTCTCTCTCTCTCTTTCTGTTTTACATCGATACCCTTTCTTCTGTGTGAGCAATCAGAGCTATACAATTACCACCCATAACGTATCGCATTGTTGTTGGCCAATTGTTAAGCCACCCGCAATTTATATGGTCCTCAAGCACAGCAAAATGTTGGACTGACATGTCAGGGAGCCCTGATTAACATATTATGCGACAAACTACCACTGGACACGGCCCAGACTCTCAGAGGCAGAGACAGATGAGAGAGAGAGGGGGAGAGAGAGAGAGAGGCGCATAGAGTGAACAAACGAGAGATAGAGAAGAAACTGTGGCAATTCAACGCCTGTCACTGGCTGTTTGCACAGATAATTCACGCCAGCGCCAGAGCTGGGAGGGAAGGAAGCGGCAGAGAGTTGGAGTCGAGTCGAGAGTTAGAGTTTGAGTCAGAGCCAGTCCCACACATAACCAGCTCCAGTTGCTGCTCCAGCGCCAGCATGGACTGCTGTGTAATTGAAAAAGCTGCCTGCGGGGGCTGGCCGCACATATCTGAAATCTGTCTCGGGCGATGGCTATCAATGTCGGCGATAGGTGAGCCACAGAGAACGTCGCCCCGGTCGCCTGGGCCAATTAAGGGTTAAACATTTTGCATATGCAGCCGATGCCAGCACAGATTCTGTCTCTGATTTGCATAATTTTCGGCTGGCTATCTCCGTCTCGCTCGCTCTTCGACGGCGACATGCGCACGATACATTAATTTATGTGGCTCAAAGAGGAACAAAGTGGACAACGCTTGGTGTCCAATTTCATTAGGCACATCAGCGCCTTGCTCCCGCACTCCCCTGCAACTCGTTTCCCCCCTCCAGGAAGTGCGCTTATGTTTTGTCTAACTGTCACTGAAATGTGTGCTCGTGTGTGTGTGCGTGTGTATGTGTGTATCGTGTTTTCCCTGTTTTGTCACATTACGAGAATTTACATAAAATCTATTGTAAGCGTATGAAATTGAATACCCCAAAGCGGATTCGGACATGTGGTCCTTTTTTTTACAGTCGAGGGGGTGGGGGAAGCAGAAGGGCTGTAAGCGTGATGTTTGCTCTTAGGGCAGCAGACGCAATTTAATAATTTAATTAGCAGACCACAGCACCGTCTCGTGCGTAATAAATATCTTGGCAATTTTCATAAGTCATAAATTAGCAAGTGGGGAATTTGTTTTCCAATTACACATATTTCACACCGCATGAACAGAAGAAGAATGAAAAATCGAAATTGAATGCAATTTTCTATTTTAATAATTTATAACGCGTCACAGCCGCTGCAACAAGTACAAATTGTCAAAAGTGTTTTGCGTCTTGGCCAGGCCCACCCATGGCGATGGCCCAGCCACAGGCACAGGCACAGGCACAGGCATAGGCACTGGCACACTAGCATACGGTACTGGTCGCACTGCCTAACCCGATCCTTGGCCCCGATGCATTGCCACGCGCTTTTAACGAGTCGCAAATTCACGTTGCAATTGCCAGAGTCGACACTGTGAGCGCCCCATCGTAACTTCTCAGCCAAGCAACACTCAAAAGAGCTAGAGAGGGAGAGGAGGTGAGAGAGAGAGGAGGTTTCTTTGCAGCTCATGGCTTGCCCACCCGCCTAGCCGTGGCAGCCACCCAACCAGCCGCTTATTTTTGCGTATTAACGCGCGAAATAATATTTTATTTTGACCATCGTCAAAGGATTGAAAAATGCCCACTAATATCTTTGGGTCTTTGTGACGGCTTTGTGCGGGCCACTCTGTCTGGCTGCCAGACACTCTGTGTGTGTGTGTGTGTTTGTGTGTATGAATGTGTGTATATGCCAGTGTGGCATGCAGTTTCTTGCTGTCTGCTGTTTGGTGTTGCAAGTAACACACAGTAGTTGTGCTTAGCCTCAACATATATCTTTTTTTTTGTGCCTTTAATTTGATAAATATTTCGTGTGAATTTTGAAAAATCAACAGAAAGTATAAATTATCTAAATAGAGGAAAATTATAAAATAAACTATGTTTAATATGAATATTTAAGATTTGACAAGGTGTGTTTTTATTTGGCTATCTCAGGTGTTCAGGGGAATTGACGAAGATCTTAAGTCTTTGCTTTTATATTACCATTATAATTTATAATTTAAGCAATTTCCATCTAGCAACAGATACGAAGAGCTGCAGATTCATGTTGTTCTTCAATTTTAATTCAATGCGAGAAATAAAGTTCTTTGCTTAACATGAAATGATTTCAATAATTTGTATTTATTTTTATCATAATACTTTTCCTTCATTTTTAAGTAAAATCGAGTAATCTAGGTCCATCTTTGCTTAGCAAAAAAATATTGATTTATATATAAATTTATTTCCCTCATCCCACATTTGCTCACATTTAATTATTTCTCCATATTTTTCTTTATCCCATTCAAATTATATTTTTCAATTTAATATCTAGTTTATTTTCCTGCATTTACTTCCCATCTCTAAATATTATTTGCCTTTTAAACTAGCTAGTACGATCGAAGCCATATCAAAATTTCACATATTTTAGTTTTATGCGAATCAAAATTAGTTGCAGACGGTTAACGCCACAAAGTGAGTAATTTCTGAAATCGCGCGGGAGCGTGGTTCACTCTAGGCCATTCTGTGCGCTCGCAATTTAACTAATTTTGCATAACTCATTTGCAGCTCGTAAAGATCATAATTTGCAGTACGAAATGTAGTGCGCGGACACACCTTCGGTTCAGCAAGCCGAATTCCCACGTTTCGCAGCTCCGCAGAACGAATCAATCATTTGCCTAGCCAGATTTCAGTTGGCCAGGCGCTGGCTGTTGCGGGGCAAGCTGGGCAGAAATGATCGCCAGGCATGCAAAATAGTTGCAACCGTTAACGGTCTGGCACCGCTTGCGACGGAAGGTGGCGGCACTGGGCATTATCTGGCCAATTGGTCACAAAATCTTAACACCTACAGCGAGTCCAAGGCTGCGCTGTGCTCATCAACAGACGATCATCTGATCAGAGATGATCATCTGATCAGTGGCGGCCATTAAAGTCAAATCATTTTTCACATTTAGATATTGGCCGCGGGGCAAGCGCACAGAATCTCCCCATCTACCCCCTGCCCCAGCCATCCGCCCGCCGCCCTCACAGACAGTCGGCACAATTGAAGGCAACTCGGAATCGATCCATCCCAAAATTGCCGCGATCACGATTTGGAGGAAATATGTTCAACTGCAGCTCTGTCCGAGTCGCTTACATAAAAGTAATCAAATCAACACCTTCATCAACTCCTTTGGATACGCTGGGCCAAACCGCAGAAAATGCCTTTCTTATTATGCCCTGAATCACTTGAAATTGGCTACGAAGGATATAATGCGTTTGGGCAAGATTATGTAACAGGTAGACGAAAGACCAGTCTAGAAATGAGGCGGATCTTCCTCTTAATTTATATATTTCATATATATTTCGTTTATATATTTCAAGATTTTCATCATATAAAGCAATAATTTTTCGATGTGAGGTACTTTCTGGTCGAGCATACCCGACCAGAGCAGACTTAGTTGCTGTGTGCTGAGGTAATTTGGACTCACGGCTCGAATCGCAGAGCAATCTTTTATTTTTTCCCTCCGGCTTGTTTCGGTGGCGATCGCCTGTCGATCAAATTGTTGTTTTCGATATCTAATTTGTCATTCGGCAAAAGGCAGCGGCAGCGACGGCCCACAAGACAGCCGCAATTTGTTCATGCAACTGGCAACTGGCAACTGGCAACTGGCAATGGGGCAACTCGCAACTGGCAACACGCTGTCTGCGTTGCACGATCCTGTCGATGCTCGATGCTTGGAGCGAAGTAGGGAATCCCGGCATTATGTGCGACGATTATCTTGTCGGCGCGTGAAATTTCGTGGCGTTGAGGAATTGACCTGCAATTGATACCAATCCACGGCAATCCATTACAGAGGCTAAGCGCGCGAGCTGCATGTCTCATTATTGGCAATTTTGGAGCAGTACGAGGTAATTGCCCCATACCCATGTCGATCCATACCCATGCCGAGGGTCATTTGTATAGGGGTCGCGCCTCAGTTGCAGCATGACTGGGGCATTTATTTTGCAGCACATGCAACGCAAATTATGATATGGGGCAAGATAGTGAGAGACTAGAGATATCTCTATAGGCTGAGAAAGTATGAGAGATAGAGAGAGTGGAAGAAGGAGAAAGATATAGAGATATGCTCAATTAAAAATATTCTCTGTTATTTTTTGTATTTTTATTAAATAAAATTAATTCAATTGACATTTGATTTCCATATCGAAATTATCAAAAACAAACGGCTTTTCTTTTCGTTTCAACTAATTAATACTTAAATACATATGTATATACTATATATTTTCGATGACAGCAATCAACATGTTTCTATAATGCGGAAATTTCATGTTTAGCTGTACTTTACGAATGTCAATTCACACGCACACATATGCATATATACACAGACTCACACACTCAAACAGACACACTTTCGCACTGCCGACTATCAACAGTGATAAGGTTAATATGTATATAAGTACTTGATCTACAGCATATAGCTACAGCTGAACTTGGCCAGCTCTACTGTCTGAATGTTTATTGCAACTTATTTACCATTCGGTTGACATTTATTATCAATTAATTTACAAATTTCGCACCTCGAATATTTATTTACACGCGCTCATGCGATGCCTTTTCATTAAGTAACTGCAATTTTGTTTTCAATTATTATTATTATTATTTATATATATAAATATATATATAGTTAAATATTATTTACAGAACGTGTTCGCTTATCAGTAATACACAAATACTTGACTATGAACGAAATGACGAAAGTGTTTATAATGTATTTCATAATTTTTTTCTTTTTGCTAAATTTCGTTTTTAATTTTTATTTATTTAATGCTTTGTACAAAACTTTGGCTGCAGTTGTTTGGAAAAAATAAATAAATAATAATAAAAATAATACCTAAATAAAAACACTGATGCAACAAAAAATGCACACTAAATATTTTGATATGGTTTAACGATATATTCGCTAGATTCGCATAATGAAATGTTAAACAGAAAACCCGTAAAGAAAACAGAAAGGAAATTTCTTTTAAAAACGCGATTTTTTATTATTATAAAATATATAAAACGTTTATATTTATACATATAAATAAAATAATGCTTAGTCTAGAAGATCGTTTTAAAACTGAAAACTTGCACTGAATTGGTATTGCCCACATTTTTTTTTTTAATTTGATATAAAAAATAAAAAATTAGCTAAATTTTGCATTGTAAATATAAAAATAAAATTTGTGTTTTTCGTTTTCCATAAAGTTTTGCCACATCTTTGAGACATGGCCTGGAGCAGCTGAGAATTTGATTTTCATAATTTCTTTATGATATTTGATTTGATTTTGTTTTCCTTTTACATTTTACTTAAAGTAAAATAAAGTAAAAATAAAAAACATTGCTAAAGCACACACAAAATATAATTGCCACACATAAAGTAAAAATATATTTTTGGTATAATTCTGCAAACCACTGGGAGATTAGAGATTAAAGTACACTATAGAACGCATAGAGCTATATGTTGTAGATATAGCTGTCTAAATATATAAGTGTATTTATATGTATATATATATTTGTATATATATGCTACAAGAAATACATAAATATTTTGCCTAACATACATTTACATTTGTCTTTTTTTGTTTTTTGTATTTTTGTTAATGTTTCATTGCTTGTGGGATGGTATATAAAGAAGTTCAGTTTAGTTTAGATTTCATTTGCATTAAAATTAAGTAGAACT
The DNA here is from genome assembly GCF_054131065.1 of Drosophila arizonae. Lineage (NCBI taxonomy): Eukaryota > Metazoa > Arthropoda > Insecta > Diptera > Drosophilidae > Drosophila > Drosophila arizonae. The sequence goes on along the minus strand of NC_142922.1, from coordinate 18,109,244 downwards.
CAGTGCCTTTAAATATTATACAGAAATAGACGTAGAACTGATGGATGCCCAAAAGAAGAAAACCTGGAAAAATCTCTGAGCGTTTTACGTTCAGGAATTTCAGTATTTTTTCTTTCGACTTTTAGCCAAGGAGCTGCATTGTATCTACAAGATACAAAACCGCATTTGGCTGTCAGTTGTGGGCGCCTGGGAGAAAGTTGAAAATTGTTTATGTACAAGCTACAACAACTAAAGGAGATTTTAAAACAATTAAGCTACACGATTCTTTTTTTTTTTTACATTTTTCATTAGAGATTTTTGTTGTTTTTGTTTTTTTTTTTTTTTTTTTTTTTTTTCAATATGCATAAATAATTACACTACTTGACATCCACAATGAGAGGAACTTCACTGATATCGATTAAATTTGGCGGCGATGGCAGCGACTGTTGCTGCTGCTCTTGCTGTTGCTGCTGCTCTTGCTGTTGCTGCTGGGCTGTCGCGACGGTCGTCGCTTTCGGTGTGGACGATGCCGATGACAGCGAGCCCGCTGACGACGAGGACGAGGAGGCGGGGGCCGTGACCGCTGCCGTGGCCAGTTGCTCATGGCTGTTGCTGTTGCTGTTGCTATTGCTGCTGCTGTTGCTGTTGCTGTTGCTGCTGCTGGCCAGCAGCAGTCGCTGGTGGTGTTGTTGCAGGCACTGATTTGCATTGACAGCGGCCGCGGCCATCATCATAGTCGCAGCATCGCAGTAATTAGACAGCATTGTTGTTGTGTTCACTGCCGCTGGCATCGTTGTTGTTGTTGCAATTGCTGCTGCCGCTGCGGCTGCGGTTGCTGGTGTCACATATGCAGCAGCCGCTGTTGCATTGGCCATATAATCGTTGCTGTAGCCGGCGCCAAGCAAACCGCTGGAGCTCATGTTGCTGTTGTTGTTGCTGCCGTTGATGTTGTTGCTGTTGCTGTTGCTGTTGCTGTTGGTGTAGTTGCTGATTTGCTGCTGATTGCAAACGCTGTGGATGCTGTTGCCGCAGTTGTTGCCGCCGTTGCCATATGTTGCATGCATGGCAGCAACATTGCTGTGTTCGTGGCTGTGATTGCCAGCAACAGCAATGCCCCCACAGCCACCGCCAATGACGCCGCCAATGTTGCTGTTGCTGTTACCGTTGCTGTTGCTGTTGCTGTTGCTAGTGATGTTGTTGCAGGGATTGATGTTGAGCGTAGTGCTGCTATGATTGGCTGCCACAGCGGCCGCCACAGCTGCGGCTGATGATCAAGTTGTTGTCAATTGGCGCCACATTGTGTGTCACATCGAAGGCAGATAGGGCCAAGAGAAACTGTTGCCGCTCAGCAGCATGTCGCGTATCAGTGTTTCGATTGGCGTTTTGCCGACTAGACGCACAAAAAACAACTGCTCAATGACCTGGTTAATTGAAAAGACAAAAGGAAAAACAGAATAGAAAATGTGCATAAGTATTGCTGCTAAAAAATTGAGGCATAGCTCGAGCTCAATTATTATAATTTAATCTATATTCTAATCTGTCACAGATTATTCATCAGACTCTACTTACTTGTGAGGAGACGGTGCGTAACGATGGCAATCTGAGTAGCAATTTGCCGAACCTCGTGGGTTGATTGGGATACTGCGTTCTACAATACTCCTCCAGGGCGCACTGAGACTTCTCTTGCAGGGATTCAATGTGTGTCACATCCGACAGACCGCACGCATCTAAAAAAATATAATAAGAAACATTCATTTAATATTGAAAACCTCGAGCTACGAGCAATTCCCTATAGAGGCAAATGGTCTGTGAGCCTATGCAGTTCACCTGGTGCTTGTCGCGAAATACGTATCCAGCGAATGGGTTTCCAGCGTCAGCTTAAGGCCACGCCCACACACAACAACATCAATAATAATAATAATAACTGTAGCTAGAAAATGGCACATGACGGAATTACGTCACTCACATGATTTATGTCCAATTGAGGACTTGGACTCAAAGTCGAACAAGAGGCCGTTTAATTAAATTTACGAAAATTAAACTGAACGGCAACGCCCCTCTAGACAAAGGCCATAAACAAGACGCATGGACGCAGAGGGGGCTGGGGGTGTGGCTGAGGGGATTTCTTCTCTGTGTTGTTGACTAGTTGTTAGAGCTAAAGACATTGCGCATACGCAGCGTGTGCCGTCACGTGTTAATTGCCAGCGACACAAAAGTTTGCTTATCAATATATACTCGTGTGTGTATCTATGCCTGTTTTCAAGTATTGCCGGACAACAACAAATTGTGCACACACGAGCTGTATATATATGTATAAATGTATATGTTTGTGGTGCTGCGCCTATTTGAAATTCAAATTAGACATCAGCACTTGTAAATTTGCATAGCTTGAAGTATTCTCAAATGGATGCTCATATTCCATTTACTTAATTAGTCAGCAAGCAAAAAGTATCTTTAGCTCAAAGCAACAAAATGTAAACATACATAAAGTATCTTTTGCACATTACGCAAAATTTACAAGTGGCATTTATAACAGTTTCTCTTCTTCTTCTTTCCCTTCTTGTTGGCTGGCGCACAGCTGGTTTGCGGTTTAATGAATTGGCCATTTGGTGATTTTGGTGTTTTGGCCATCGCTGGGTGTCCAACTCGTCGTCAAACGTATCCGATTGCAGTGTGAATTCAAAGTTGAAGTCGAATTTGAATTTGAATTCGAATTTGATTGCATTGCATTGCATTGCAAAATGCCAGCTATGGGACGTAATGTGTCGTTTAAACGTCTCGCATTTCAGCTCTTTGAATTTCATTATGCATTTGGATTGGTCGTCGCTGTAGCTGTCTTTAGCTGCACGCAAGCCCACTTCTGCTTGCCAGCTGTCAATGGAAAGCCAATACATTGAGCCAAAATGTAAAATGAGTCAAACAAATTGGCAATAGGTTCATTAGAGTTAACTCCTCTGGTGGCAAAACTAACTGATCGCTAACATATTCGCGCTTATGCGATTAAAATTTGCTATAGTCGTTTGAGCAGCTCATAAAGATATGCGGCGATATATTTAGCGGGAGTTAAAAAATGTAGCTATTGATCTTCTATGCAGACTAATGCATAGATAACTCTGAAATATATTGGTGCTTTGGTTTCTTAATACTTAAATTACTTCAATATTTAAATTATTTCATTTAATGAAGTGCTAAAAGTTCCAATTATTAAATTATTTTATAAGGTCTTAGCTCATAATATTCTCCCAGAATTGAATTTAGAATACCTAATTGTTGTCCTGAGGAAAACTTAAGCTGAGCTAAAAATCATTATTTTTTTTAAATATTAAATATTGCAATATACATTCATAAACTTAAATTTAATTAATTTTCTCTAATATAAATTTTGTTTTTTTTTTTTTTAATTAAAATTTATTCATTTATGAATCTGTATAAACAGTCGATACATGCCTCTGCATTGTAAAGTGCAATAATAAACAAATTTAAAATTCTTAAAAAATGTTTACATGCATTTAACTAGTTTTCTGTCGTTTGCTAAGTGAATAGTCAAGCTTTAATATGCCGCAAAACTGAATAAATATCAATAAAAAAAATTGCATATAAATTCAAGGAATTTTGAGCTGAGTCACGGTGCAGTAAGTAAGTAATTTAGCGAGACGGCAAAATGCAGCGGGACTGTGACAAGTAAGAAAACTCTCCATGCTGCACGCTCGGCTTTCATTTAGGCCATTTCCAGTTCCAGGCCCACAAAGTAAACAAATCATAAACAAAGCTGAACGTTAACTGTGATGCTGGCTAAAAGGCAGCCTCCAGCCACACAATGCGCGTAAATCAAGATAAATGATTTGTCGCCAAAGGCAACAGAAATTCAATTAGCCATTATTAACCATTTCATTTCATAAACAACCAGCAACAACAACAACAACGGCCATTGGGCCAATAATCGTGAAGTTACAAATTAGATTTGGCCAGTTGGGATTGAAAAGCTGAGCGAATCATTTCACTTGGCCATGGTCAATAATTGTCAATTGACTTTGGCCATTAGGTTTTGATGATCCGGAGCCCAGGCACCGACAACGAATATCATAAAAGAAAACGAGTCCAGAGGACATGAGAAGCAGAGGACGAAGATGAAGAAGAAGAAGAAGCTGAACCAAAAATATCTGGCTACAATTCGAATCAATAAGCCAGTCAAGCACAAATTTTATTTTCATTGAAATGCAGCAGAAGACGACGGAGTGAAAGAAATTCCAGTTTGTGAATTTGGGCAAAAGAAATGCGGCCCGAAGCCGAAGCGGGCTGCAGCTTTCTCGGGCGTTTGCAACGGGCTGCGGCTATAACTATGGCTCAACTTGGCTTTGATTTTTTCGTTTTGGTTTTCGTTTTTGTATTTTTTTTTTTTTTTTTTTGGGCTTTTGGTTGGACCTCTGCCTGGGCTGCCTTCTGCGCAGTTACTAACTCAGCGCGGAGATCGTGACCGCGTGTTTTAAATGCATAATGACCGTAAAGTAGTTGATGTAACTACGTAACCGAATTGTGCTGCCAATAACAACAACAACAGCAACAATAACAGCAAATGCAGTTACAACAACATGCATATCGAATAAGGAGCAGATTTTGTTGTTGCTTTTTTTTGGTCACACAAGAACGTGGCACAGGCTCCGCCCCCTCCTCCCCCCATCCACAAATCGGACCAAAGTAAAGGTTAAGCTGTTTAACCAAAAATTATGAATTGCTGCATTATATTTTATTATATAGTTTTTATGGGCAGCAACTAGTACGTTGTTGGACTTCGTGTCTGCTTTTGGTAACAGTTATAACTTTATTTAGTTTTAATAAGCATTAGGAAAATGCAAGGGGGAAAATATACGGCAACAAGACAAATTCCCGCAGATATGGTTCGAGCCTTTGGGCTGGGTTCATGTGGGGTCAGCTATGAATTTATAATCGAGCGCCATTTGTAAGAGTTGTTGTTCGCCGAAAATTGACAAGAAATGCAACATAAAAGTGGCAGGTATTTGCTTGGTGACATAGTTCTGGAGGAGCTCACAGAAGAGGCGGAGAAATGGCTAAGTTGCAAGGGAGTGGTATATGAAATAGCACAATCATTCCTTTGCAAAGGGAAAGTATACCGAAATTGAGGTATGTAAATAAAATAAATATTTTGAAAATGAAATAAATTTATTTATATTATCTACACTTTTTTTTATATATTTCAAAAACCCTATAAAGCTCAGAATTAAGTAAATTTGTATAGAAGTTTCCTTTAAAAATTAAAACTTGCTCAGGAATTTTTAGAATATTTTTTAATAAAAAAAAATCGCCAAACATAACCTTTATTATAAAGTACATTCAATTGATATTGTTAGGCTAGACCTTAGCCTGTTTTGCCAAAGAAAATTGAATATCTCGACAGTTTGATCGAGGCTGAATCTTGTATCTAAGCTTAACTGATTGAACATTTCAGCTGTGAGCGAGTGGGTAAAAGAAAAGAGAGGTTAAGCTAAAACGCGCCCAAAAAATGATTCTGATCAAAGAGAGGTCTCAGTGTACGAAACTGTTAATTACAAGGCACAAAGGCACGTCTGTGGCAATTTTCGGAAAGTAGCGCAGGCGATCAATGAGCACCCACAAAACGATTTGGGCATCAGCAGAGAAAAACTCAGAGTCAGCCGCAGCCGCAGCCGCAGCCGCAGCCTCAGACACAGACATTGGCAGAGCCAAGGCGCAAAGGTTGGCCAGAGCTAAAACCAACACAAAATGTTGGTCAAAAAGTGTGGCTAAGACATGAAAGCTACAACTCTTAACAACTGCAACAAACGACAGCAATCAGGCAGCGAGCGTGTGGAGCAAGAGTGGAGCGGGTGGTGGTGCGATGCGGCAGTACATGGACGTGGCCACAACCAGATTGGAAGATGCACCACCGAGAGCTTGGGCAGACATGTCGTCAACGTGCCGCCGCCTGGCTGCAAGGCACCAGGCAGAAGATCTACTAAGTCTATACCCGGTATTTTACTACTGCGATCGTGTCTATCACCGAGGGGGGACAGAGCAGAGCTCAAGCGCTGCAGCGATTGATCGGCTGCAGTTTATGGACTCATGCAGCCAATTCAAATGCAATTGCGCTGCACAAGAGGCTGAGCTGGAGTCGAACTCGGAGTCGACGTAGAAGTCGAAGTTGGAGCCGCAGCTCAGGCAACACGAACTCGCGACGCCCCCTCACAATGGACCCCAGCCCAGAAAAGCCCAAAACTCGACACACACAGCGTTTTGGAAATTGGAAAATTATTTTCATGGCTATAGCTGTGGCTGTGGCTGTGGCTGTGGCTAGATCGAGCTGGACCTGGACCTGGCCGAGGAGCAGCCGTTGCGGCTTGTAAGTAAGCGACATAAACGAGTGTTGTATTAATGTTCATAATGTGGTATCTCGACGTCAATAAACGTCGCCAGCTACAAACGGGCGGGGGAGAGGGGACTCTGTGCTGTGTGCTGTGTGCAGTCAGTGTCGCAGATCGAGGACAGCTGCTTGACAAAACGAACGGGCCAAGCTGCTCACTCGCACACACACACACACACTCACGGGTGGCGTGTCGAAGGGGTAAAGCGGAGCTAAACTCCGCTTGAGTTGCAGTTGAATGCATCGCTGCATTATTTGGCCACTGTAAATGGACAATGGGCAGATAAGCGTGTCAGACAGAGCAACAGCTGCTCCATCGGCTCAGCCTCAACTTAGAGGGAAACTTAGACTTAGTTTAGCTTCTACTTAGCCTTAACTTAAATAAAATAAATATGCAGCGTTTATGGTTCAAACAGTTAATATTTGCATACAAATATTTTGAAATTTATTTCATTTGAAAACGAAAATAAATAAATAAATAAAAATAAGTTAAAAACAAACATTAACAAACATTAAAAATTAAGCCATGTGCCATATTAGTTGGAAAAGTTTAATATTTATGTAAATGCTTATTATATGGATGAATGGGTATATGCATGTGTGTGTGTTAGGCGTATAAGTGTGTGTGTTTGTTTCCAAAGTCCAGAGCGTGTGTGCCATATGTGTATATGTGTGCGTAGCTGCTTTTTGTGGTTTTTTGATGCTTTTGTTTAGAAATAAAAATGCAAAATTAGTAAACGAAAAATATAAATCGAGTGCAGTTTAGAAATATATGAAAGCAGCTAGTAAATTTTTATTTTAAGATTCCAAACTAGCTGCTTTCATAGATTTCTATTTTATATAAATTGTCTTATGAATCGGTTATTATATTATGAAACTTTTTCAATTACCAATTCATAAACAATTTCCACTTTGCTCGAGACCTTAATCAGTAATTGTTTTTTATTTTTGTTTTTTTTTTTTTTTTTTTTTTTTTTTTTTTCTTTTTCATCATTTTAAGGTTTCGCAGCAAAAGAATATTTTTGTCTGAAATTTATAAACTTTTGTGTTCAGCAAAGGACAATCAATTCGTTTTAATACCATTGAGTCAATACAAATTTAATGATATTGAAACGAATTGATTGTATGAATATAAATATTTGGAAACAAAAAAATGAATAAAATAAAAAAATTAATAAATAAATAAAAATAAAAAGTTTTGAAAAAATTAAAAATCAGAAAGTAAAGAATTTTTTTTAATGTGAAAAATATGAAAAATAATTGTAAACAGGGAAAAAATTTCAAGACTTTCTAATTTTTTTTTACTTACTGAAATTAAAATTAGAAAGTAAAGAAATTTTTTTTTGAAAACACAAAAAATATAATATTAATGTAATAATTATTAAAAGCAACTAAAAATCAAAACAAAGACTATCAAACAGTTAAATAAGAAATAGATAAACAGAAAAGTAAATAATTCAATAAAAATATTTTCCGAAATATTAATTAGTATTTAAAAGCAGCTATGCAATTTTCTATGGTTGTTAAATATATTGAGTTTGTTCAAAATAATTTAAATAAATACTTTCAATTTTTGGAATTTTCGCTTGAAGCATTCATTCAATTGATTGCTCCAATCGAATCTACTGTGGAAACCGTTAATCAAAGTATCTTAAATTGAAGGTTAGTAACCAAGCCACAAATCGTTGTTAGTTCTCAACTAAACCGAAATAAATAAAAGAAAATAATTAAATGAAACGAAAAAAAAAAACGAAAAGGGCAAAAATAAAACGCTTAGAACTAGTTAACAACAGCTTAAAGAATTAGTAACAAATGGAATGAGTAAAAACACAGGTTAGGATTAATTTTTTGTTTAACAGCAACAGCAGCGTATATTCTCAACTTCTCTCTACTCCTCTCGCTTCAGCTTCTTCTATCTTTGTTCGTATGGATTTTTGGTAAAGTTGTTCGCTAAACTAGATTACGGCTAAAATAATTTAGGACTTAGACTAAGGCAATAAATACATAAGCAATAGGCACTAAATTTAACTTTACAGTAGATACATAGTTTAAGTACGGCATAGATAAATAGATAAGTTACAGTTACATAATCTAAGCCCAACGGTTTAGCTGGCTAAACTGAACAACTGAGATTCTTAAGGTGGGCGGGTGGCTAGGAGCTAGGGAGGCGGGATCTACAGCTGCCATCTACTGCCCGCTAGGCTGTATGGCGAATATCTATAGCTGGGACTGCCGAAGCTGGCGCCGCTGCCGCTGTGAGCAGCCGCTGCAGCCGCTGCCGCCGCCGCATGACTAACGCCGAACGGCGTGCTGTGATGGAACATATCAAAGGCCGAGCCGAAGGCGCTGCGCGGCGGCGTCTGATAGAACATGCCCGCCGGCGTCTGATATGCTCCAGCCAGCGAGCTGCTCGTGGCGGGGGCAACAGCGGATGCGGATGCGGAAGCAGTGGGTGAGGCATTGGCACTGGCATTGTGTGTGGATGAGGCGCTGTGGTGGGAGGGCTGGGTGGGCAGCGAGGCGCCCAGGCCACTGCTGTTGCCGCTCGAATCGCCACTGCTGCCGCCGCTGCCACCGCCGGCGTTGCCGTTGGAGCTGGCATACAGCGCGGTAAGCAGATCGACTTCAGCATGGGCATTGGCATTGGCATTGGCATTGGCACTGGACTTGGCGCAGCTGCTGAAAGCGCTGCCGGCAGAGGGCACAACGGGCACAGCAGGAGCAGCAGCACCTGGATCGCTCTTAGCTTGGCTGGCAGTCTGCGATGGCTGCTGCTGCTGGTTCTGGAGCTGTTGCTGGTGCTGCAACTGCAGCTGCTCTGCCTGCTGCACTGCGGCCTCAACGCCAGCCACGCTCTTCATGAAGGTCGCCAGGTGGATGGGCGCCTGCTGCAGGTGCGTCTCAAACTCTGAGCGATTCAGCTCATCGAGATGTTCGCGCACCACAGCAATGACGTCATCGTGGCTGCACTCAGCGGAGCTGCCAGCATCCACACGCCTGCCGAGCAGTGCTGAAACTTTGGTTAGCAGTGCGGGCACATCCTTGTACAGGATGTCCAGCAACTTACCGGTGGTGAAGAGCACAATGGCCTTGAGGCAGGAGTATTCGGCCGAGTCGACATGCAGCGCCTTCAGCTTCTCCACCTGCTCCTGGAAGATGCGTATGTGATCCATGAATGCAACCACGCGATCCGCCGCCATCGGCGAGGCGTGCAGGCCGGCGGCAGCCAGCAGCGGCGCCACATGCAGTGGCATCGAGCATTGGCTGGCATTCAGGACGAACAGCTCCGACCAGACAAGGCGCAGCAGTGCCACCTGATCGGTAACCTGCAGCTCCGGAAAGAAGGGTATGTTCTTGGCCCACTCGACGGCGGAGAAGAGCAGCCGTGCGGCCAGCTCGCAGATGTTGTCAATGCCCATGATATTGTTGGGCTGCAGGCACTGGCCGTAGCGGGATGTGGGGTACGGCTCGGCGCGCAGCAGCAGCGAGATGTAGGAACTGAGGTACGAGTGCCCATTGAAACCGGCCACGCCCATTGGATCGCCGTTGGCCAATTGATACTGGCCGTGCATGCCAGCTAGGCCGGGCTGTGTGGGCGGCACGCGGCCACGCTGAACAGCTGCAAAGAGTCAGAAAGAGAGAGAGAGAGAGAATTAGTATGTGAATCTGCATTAGGGAATGTATATGTATGCGTGTATGTGTAACTATGTATCTGTGTATCTCTGTATCTGTAGCCAAGTAATTCAATATGCGCGCTCTTTTGTGCGCTTATTTTGACCGCGACATCACACGCCACACAATGTTGCCCCATTCAGCGTTGTTGGCAAAGCTGCCACAACGCACAATGCCTATCGGGCACCTCAATCTCAGTCGCACTCTCCTAGACGCTGCGATGCCCTTTTGTTCAGCGGCCGACAACGTCATAAGATACTTTTCTCGGCTGCGACTACCTTGAGCCTACCCTGAAACCCTTTTCTTTATTTTCTTTTTTTTCTTCAACATAATTTCAATGTCGTTGTCCCTTGCAACCCCCTTGTTGCCACAACTGCTTAGATATGCAAATTCAACTAAATACTCTCAACGCATCTTTTAAGATACAACAGCACGTGAGAGTTTGTGTATGTGTGTGTGTTAAGCAAAATTTAAGCCTAAAATGTGTAAACAGAGCGAAAGCGAAAAGTTAGTCAAATGCCAGCCAACAGCTGTTCGAATCGAGCCCAAAAGCTCAGCTCAGGCGAGCATAGAAGCGAGACAGATGTGTGCGAAAGAGACAGACAAACCATTAGCTCTTCGAATGATGTAAGGGAAAGAGCTTTTACTTAGAGGTTGTGGTTAGACTTACTCAAAAGTTGCGCCCGAGCAAATCCTGTCATCAGAAAGAGAGACAGGTTATGAAAGAGAAAGAGAGAGATTGAGAGATTACTGTTTACGGAGTAGAGAGGCAAATGAAGACAAGAGCTGAGCCTTGTAAGCACTTAGAAGCTGAGCGGCATAGAAATGGGCCCAAAGGAAACTGAGTATGCAAGTCTACTAAGAATTATTACTAAGATAACTCCACATCAATTGACTATTATCAAGAATGAGATTCGATGATCTGAGATAGCTTCAATCCAACACGAAATTCATTAAGAATTGAAAGTTTTCATGAAAAACTCTGCTCTCAAGTCAAGTTGTTTTTAGGGTGCGCTCTTGGTATAGCCGCATGCCTAGTCTCTGAACTTTGAACTGCAAAGTTCCCTTGCATTAGTTATAGGTACAAAGTTACACCTGCATAGGTTCAAAACACAGCTCGAGACAATTTTTTAGGGGCTTGGCCAAACGCATTCGATACAAATATTATTTTATATAAATTTTTTTGTGGAAATAAAAAACAATGGAGCCTTGCGCGTTGATGCTTGAGTGTTGTTGGCAAATGTGGGTTAGCAAAGGCTTTTTTACACCTTCAAATATGAGGTACACACCTAGACGGAGTCATATGCACCACACCTAACCCCACTCGAGGAGCTGGCGCAACAGGCTGGGCTTCAATGGAAGTAATCAAAATAAAAATATCGCAAAAATGTTTGGCCCAAGGCGCTGAAAAGCAAATAAAGCCAAACATGATTATTGATCGGGCCAAGTGTTCGGCACAGCCATTGTCTAAGGCACACACACACACATGCACATGCACACACATACATACGCACACAGCTGTCTAGGCAAAAGTAACGTCTTTTGTTCAAGCGAAAAGCGAAAGCATTTTTGGTCAGCAGACAAATGAAAAATCCAAAGAGCAACATGCGGAGCGAGGAGCACTTGGACTAGGGTAGGGTATTTGTTTATTGCTTTACGCAAGCAATTAAGTGCACGAGGGGGTTGCAGAACCGGAACTGCCAAAGATTTGACCACTGTCCAGCGCCGGACGAGACAATTATTTATGAAATACATTTGCGTAATTTGCGCAGGCAAAGCACGGCTGATCCTCAACGGATCTACGCAGGCAGCCAGGCTGGCAGGCTGGCAGGCTGGTAGGCTGGCAGGCTAGTAGGCAGAAAGGGCAGAAGACGCTGCAAACCGGTCTCTCACTCATTCACTCTCTCTTGGAGTCTACGACCGTCGTCTCTGTCGCTCCTGTATAGTGGCTGAGCCGAGGCTTATTTATGCGCCTGGGAAAATATATATTCCACACTGACCACAGTGACTCAAAAACTTGCCAGACTGACCGCAACTGCAGCTCAGCGCAGCTCAGAGCAGATCAACTCCAACGACTTTAGCAGATAACGCAGCAGCCAGCAGCAGTAACGACAACAACAACAACAACAACAACAGCAACAACAATCCAAAACAAGAAGAGTGAGAAGAGTGAGTGAGTGGAGCAGCGGCGTCTGCTTGGCTTGATTACTTAATGAATGAATTCTGTGGGCCAGCACGTGCTCAAGTCTCTGCTGCGCTTTTGTTGCTCATTGTTTTGGAGGCCTCGCACTTATGTAATCGATAAACGATATACAAGTCATCACGGCAACAACACTCGAGCGCGTGTCCAAGTGGCTCGCAGCTAATTGTGGTCAAGTGGATAAAGTCTCTGACAGCCTCAATCCGTCCAAATCCGTGCCCCAAGGGCTCGATGCATCTGCGAAAATGCCATTTCCGGCCTCAGGTTCGAAAAGCCTTTCACTCTATGCAAATGCGCGCTTTGAGTATTTGCCTCGCTTTTAATTTAGTACTTCACGGTGGTTGTTGTTGCTGTTGTATAGAGTCTAAAAAGTAATTATAATTATACCTCCAAGCATTATTTTATTTTTTAAATATAAATATTCATAGTTGAAGTAAACTTTGATTTTATTTAAAATATATGTATATAATATAAAATATTATAAAATTTCAAAAGGGGATCCACAACGGATTTTCTATTAACAAAGTCCATATATTGTTTATTTGAATTTTCAATTTTGAGGTGTACCTATTTTATATTCAATCATAAGATGAAGATTCCTGATAATCCTACATCACATATCTCTCGATCAACCCACTGACTGAACAATGCCCACTTCAACCCTCGTTGCTGTAGCTTTGCGACCAGTTTCATCACTTCAAGTTCAATTTTTACTATAAATTCTTGTAGTTTTATTTCTTTTTGCTTGCCAAAGGAACAATTTATATAAAAAAGTGCTTTTATAAACAGAAATTAATTTCCCTGGCTCAACCCTTGGGCCGAAACAAGTTTCGGCTCAATTTGTTGTCCAGTTCGGTGACCCAACCTCAGCCCGGGTCCAGTCCAGCCCAGTCCACCCCGTCCAATTGACACTGCAATTTAATTAGAGCGACCTTCGTGCCTTGATTTTATGCGCTTTTTCGGGTTTTTCGCTGTAGAATTGCTTGACCAGGTCTGCCGAGGCATAACCTTTGTGCTGCTTTTATGCTAAGTAGCGCCCAAAAGGAAGGAGGAAAAAAAACGAAAGAAACGTACTGAAATTCTATGCAGAAAAGACATTTTCTCACGATTTCTCAGCTCTGATATAGGTTTTGGGCAATTGTGAACTAGTTTTTACGCAGAACTTGTACATTAGGAAATGCCATGTGGAGAAGGGGGCAAAAGGTGCTGAACTCTTTTGCGTTTTATTATGATGAAGTTGACAAGTTGTTGTCAGTGGCAGAGCTACAGGTAATCGCATGCTTAATGACCAAACAGGTAGCCCACACCTGGGTTCACAGCCCGCTTCATTAGCCACAAACAGCATTTGGTACTGGGCCTAGCCAGAGCTATGAAGAACGAACGTGAATTTAGACATGTGTATTTCATTTTTTGTTTTTTTTTTCTTGTTTTGGCTATAAGCAAATATTCGTTTAATATTTTCATTTGCGCAATAGCCGCGCTTAAATCAATGTTTAGATACATTTAATTACAATGGCGGTGTCTGTAGCTGCATTTTAATTGCCTCGTTCTTAACCCAAATCACTGCAGCAGCGACAACATCTGCTGTCGTCAGCAGCAGCAGCAGCAGCAGCAGCAGCAGCAGCAGCTATTAGCATTTTGCGAAAAACCTATCAATATTAGTGCAAATAATAACAGCTTTGTGCAGCAGCTGGACAGGTCTCTCTCGCTCTCTCGCTCTCTCTTTCTCAGTATATATATATGTATGTTTATAGAGACATATATATTAATATGTATATCTGCCGCCAGACAGTTGTTAATTGTTAATGCCGACAACTGCAACTAAGCAAGCGACCAAGCAGTCAAGCAGTCACCCAAGCCAGTCAGTCAGTCAATCAGTCAGTCAGTCAGTCATTCATTGATCGATTCACTGTGGCGTCTGTCAATTTGTCGTCGTTTGCCAATTTGTGGACAAAGCATTTGTGGCCCAGCTATGCCAAATATTTGCGCTGTTGCATGCTACCTTCGATTAAGTCAGCTCGTGCACTGCAAGAAATTACCGAAAATTTCTCATATACTTGACAGATTGCATATACTTTGCGTCTTCCTATTTAGCCAGCCCAGCTCTGTGATTAGGCTGTCAATGCTGCGGCTCGTTAGCCCATTATTTTCTGCCAGTGTATGCCACTAGATCTAATCGAATTAACTTTAATAAATCATTTGAGCCAGCGCCATGGACAGAAAAAAGTGTCGACACACAAATTACAATATCGAGCTAATTCCTAATTCAACTATTCAACTATTCATGCATTCAAGTATTCAAGTATTCCAACTGTTCGCGTATTCGATTATTCGAGTACTCGTGTATTTTTTTTTTTTTTTACTCATTCAGTTTTAATTATTAACCAACGAGCGAACAAGTTTGCATTTGATCTTTGGGGTCAATATGCTGCAGCCATAGCTTAATTGTTATTTTGTATACCCTGTGATCATAAAAGTGTGGCTAGCGGGCATGATGAGCCCATGCGAGAGCTGCTAACACAACTGTTTCTTGGATATGTTAAGCTGCCTATTTATAGGGTATGCTCTAGTTGATGTACCTTGTCGCATATGCTTGGCTCTTTGAGCTGGTTTCACTGTAGTTATGGAACTGGACTAAATGTCATGTGGAGTTTGATATGCAATGCAGTCCGACAATGAATGGATAGCTAATTGAGCGCTAGTCATATAATGTCATTAATAGACGGCAGTTATTAAGTTATTTAGAAGACTTTGATTAGGATTTCTAACAGTTCTGACAGTATAAGTCTTATGTAGATTTAGAGAAGACTGTAAATTTTATTAGTGCTAGCTTTTCTTGAGATAGGTACGACGAGTCTCGTGATATAACAGCTGTTTCTTGCGCGCTATTTTGAGGCATGACCCGTTTTTTCGCTAAGGTTCTTCGAGTTTCGGCCTATCATCAAGTGGCACATTCCTTGGCAGACCACTTGGCACTGCCGCAGCAGCCAAAGGAGAGCAGCCCACACTTGTCACTCGTGTGTTGAGTGCAAATTCGTAGCATCTGACATTTAGTTGTCCCATTTATTGGATCGCACGTAACCCACATGCGATACCAAATCAAATTTGAATTCGCTCGCAGTCTGTGCTCTACTTCCGTTTTGCAGTGTAGTTGCTGCTTGCTCTGAGTGCTCGCCTTCGGTCTCGGCGCATTTAATTTATTTATGTATTTGCCTCACTGTTTGACTTTTAATTGACCCACAGCCAATGCAAGAAATTTCGCTGATCACAGTATGGCTACATAGGTATACTATATGCGCTATATAGGGTGGACTTACCTTCGCGTCGCATGCCCATTTTGAGGCACTTTTTCAAGCGGCAATATTGGCATTGATTGCGATGATGCTGATCTATGGGACAGTTTCTGCTGCCCCGACACGAATATGTGAGATTGCGTCGCACGGAGCGCTTGAAGAACGATTTGCAGCCT
The DNA here is from genome assembly GCF_054131065.1 of Drosophila arizonae. NCBI lineage: Eukaryota > Metazoa > Arthropoda > Insecta > Diptera > Drosophilidae > Drosophila > Drosophila arizonae. The sequence continues at coordinate 18,093,530 of NC_142922.1, read as the reverse complement.
GTAAAGATGGATGGTAAACAAATGAATAAATATATTCTAAGAACTGAAGAAAACTTGTTGTGAAGCATATTTGAAATTATCGAAATAAATGTGTATAAAGTATTCAAATAAAAGACAATGATCTATATAATGATGAAGAAATGATGAGTAACTTTGCACTCTACTGATTACTATAATATAGTATTATATTGTCTAAGATATTCCGATTCCTGAAACTCTTGACTCTTCTGTGTGCTTTTCTCTCGTAAACATCTTTATGATCTATCCAATATACAAATGCTAAATACTTCAAGCCTCGGCTACACCGCCAAATGCTTTGGAACAAGCGAAACAAATTCCATGGCACTTGAATCAAATGGAGCAAAAAAAGGGCAACAAGAATTGTTACCACTTGTAAAGCAAAGTATCCAAAAGCGCAGAACATGCCACCAAATGCGGCAAGTTGCGCTTCACTTCATGACACTCGCAGTTGTTAGTCCGATGCCATACGATGGCCTCCCTCCCCACCCCTCGCTCACTTGTTGGCCATGTCAATGGTCATGTTACACGTTTCATGGCTTAACGCCTTCCATAAAATTACCTTTAATGGCTTTCAATTAACAAAGTGTATCTGTGGGCACGAAGATACGACTGTCCCGGGCACTGTCCCAGGCACTGGCACTGGAGTAGCCAACAGGCTGTCGAAGAGGAGGCAGTGCCTCTTATATTGCTGGGCGGCTGCTGAATTTTAGTTTTTGGCTCCACGAATTTACTGTTAAGACTAAAGACTAGACAAGTTTGTTGTTGTAGCTATTGTTGTTGTTGCTGCTGTTGTTGTTGTGGGCAGCCATTAAGCACTCACTGATGTAGTTGGAGCCCGTCGCTTTGTTTACAAGCTGCATTGCAATTTGATGTCGCCATCCAGCTAAACATGTGTATCACTTGCGTTGCCCAGCTCCGCACAACATCTACCGCGCCCCACCTCCGCCCCCTTTCTATCTATCTTCTCTTAGCGTCAGCATCCTGCTGCTGATCCTGTTTGGCTGCGGGGGCCGCAGTTTAGGCCATGCCACACAAAATTTCTCACAATAACTCAAAACAATGGCATATGCTCATAAAATTCGTTTTAAGCTGTAAAATCATCATCAAACAAAATATGTTAGGCCCAGCCAGTCAGCCAGCCAGCCAGCCAGGCAGTCAGCCAGCCAGCACTGCAGTCACAGTCGCAGCCCAGTCTCGAGCTATGCGATCTGTGTGCTATAAAAGATTTCCAATGCGCACTCCTGCCCAAGCAGCCAAGGCACGGGGAGGCGCTCGGCGCAGCGACTGCGTTGCGATCGTGTGCACTAAAACGTGCCCAGGCACAGGCAACCTAAAGCTGCCTGTCCAAGTCGTTCAACAAATGCGCTATAGACGAGCTTTGAGCTGCATTGAAATGGGAATTGATCAGAGCTGAAGGTCTGACTGAGAAGCTGGCAAGCAGATTGTTTAATTTTGAAGAGAAAAGACACCAATTGGCTTGAAAGTGAGACTTAAATAGATATCAAAATCAAACGGAAAACTTTGATACAATTAAGATTGAGAATCAGATGCATAGATATGTATATAGCAAAAGTGTCAATACTATGCCTTTTACTGGTAAGCAAAATATTAATAATAATATATATATCGTCCGATAATATGTTGGATCTGCGAGTAGCTCCATTTAATATGAGAAGGGCATGCGGCAGTGTCTCAGCTGGCAAGGCAAACGTTGGCCTCACACGCCGCGCTAGACAAGCCCAAGATGCAACTGAAAGGCATCTAGGAAATATACACATACTCACACACACACACACACACTTATAGAGAGAGACACACACACACACACACATGTACATGCACACACTTAAGCTTTTACACCATATGATCTACGAATAACGATATTGTACCGAGTCACGATTTCTGCACAAAACGTACCGTTGCCTGTGCCTCTTTGCGACTGGCTGTGGCTCTCGTTGTTGCCGCTGCTTGGCGGGAGGGAGGGAGGTAGCGAGGTACGGGCCGGACAGGCATAGGCCTGGTCGTGGTACCTACGGCGGGCGACCAGGCGCTGCCCATATGCGCATATCGCGGCTTTATCTGGAGCTCAGACGATGCGAAAGCTGCGCCGTGTCGTTATTGATGAAGATACGAGCAGAAGCATTCAGCTATGAGCCAAAAGATACCGTAAGCCTAGGCAGAGAGCGGGCAGCTGGGAGGGCGGGCGATGCTGGCATATCATGTTATATCAATAATCGCAAAAGGGTGGAGCGAGCAAGCGAGCGAGAGAGGGAGAGAGAGAGATGCAGATTTAGATACGGATGCAGATGCAGCGAGTACAGATGAAGATGCAGTTGTGAAGCTGTGAAGGTGTAAGGCCCAAAAAGTCATTTCGAGTGGAGTATAGAGGAGTCTGCCGCCCACCCCCACTGCCAGCCGCCTGGGAAGCCCTAGAGCTGATTGGCTCTCCGGGCCTTGCTATGGCTTCGAAATGTATCTCATAAGTGCAGACAGTTTAGTTATAAGCCAGGCGCACTTTGCGGTAGTTTCAATTACGCTTCGGCTTAATTGCCGGCCTGCGGCGAAGGTGTAGGACGGGGGGCGGCGGAGCGGCGGGTGTTGGTAGCTACTCGCGTGCGCTACGCGCCATAAAGCGTTCAATACAGTTAGACTTCCAAGAACAACAGCTAAGCTCAAGCGTTCGTTCTATTAATTGAACTTCCTGCAATGTGTGCGAAAACAGCACGATATCAACCGACCCCCATCAGCCCCTCACTGCTCCGCTCACTGCTAGCGTGACCATGGCCATGGGTGCCCGTTGATGGCCCCTGCCCCCTCCCCTCCTCCCCTCATAAATGAAAGTGCAGACTTTTGCCGCTTGGCCGCTTCAATTTGAAGCGTGAAATTGGTTTGGGCCACAGCGAGCGAGCACACATGACCAACTGTTAATGAGTGCATATGAGTGTCGCTACGAGTACTGTGAGTGTCTATTCGAACATTATTCGATTGCCAAAACAAGCCCCAGTGTATTTTGGCCAATTGCAGAGGTTTTGGCGGTCGGTCAATGCACCGTTGCGCAGAAGTGTAACACACACACACACACAGCGAGTCGATAGCACCGGCCAGACGCCGCCCCATTGTCGGCTCATTTTCTAATTATTAATACACACACACACACACACACAGCTAGAGTACACAGCTAGAGAGCCATCATTAAGTCGCAATAATTAAATGTTAAGCTTACATGTGCAGGCTGCTAGTTCAAGTAATTAGCACAGCGGCTCAAGACTTGCTGGCTAGAGATGAGCGTGGGCTCGTGACACGAGCGAGATCAAAGTATTATGGAGTAGGCAAATGAACTAATGGCATTACGAATTGTAGAAAGTGGAATACTTTCAGTGTTGGTAAATCGTAAATAAATAAATTTGTTAGTTTTACTATGCGATTTCTAGTTGAAAACAATTCGACACGCTCTCCTCTCTAGGGCAGTCTGGCTAAACTGATGACTGAGATTGAGCCGGCGGCAAAGCCAAAGCGCTGCAAACGCTAGACAAAGTATCTGGAGTACAACCGAAACATAATTGCAGACCCAGACACGAACCGCAAAATGTTTTAACTTGCATGCACTTCGAGTATCTACAAAATGCACTGATTATGAACGCGCTTGAACTTCGCGAGGCGGAAGCTCAGTTTCAATTGCTGCTGCTGCTGTGCAGGTGCCCCACAGCTGATTACCTGGCAACAGGTAACAGCAGGCAATGCCATACGGGGTTGACATTGCTATAAGCCAGCGGGGTTTATAGCTCGATATAGGTCAATGGTAACGATTGTTGTGGGAAGCTGAGAGCTGAGAGCTGAGAGCTGTAACTGCGGCTGCCGCTGCTGCAATTGAAGAACTCTCCACTTAATGAAAATGCTGCTCAGACTGAGTCAATTGCAAATTGGTTACAGTTGGTTTCTGGCCTCGTTACTTTCGGAGTAGATACGAATTTAAAATTGGAAAAAAAAGAAACTTATTAATGTGAACTGAGATAAGGCTGATGAGCTATAGATACACGTTAAGGGAATGCATTAACTCATTTCGGTAGAAAGTCAGCATCGACTCAGCTAATGAGAATCTCCTAGAGAGGCGATGGAATGTTTAGCATTTGCATTTGGGCACATTTGGAGGTACTTATATCAGAAATTCTTGTGGCTTCTTGAGGCCTGGGCACAGATATTTATGCTGTTGAGCCAACTGCAGACGCAAACCCGTTTTCTTAGCCCACAATTTGCGTACATTAGGTACGTCTAGGCAGCGTCTTGGCCCATATGCCACCATATGCAGAGCAATTCGCACGTTGCCAACGCCAACGAGAACAACAACAGCAGTTGCTGCTGCTGCTGCTGCTGCTGCTGCAACAACAAAAGGCCGCCAGAGTCTTGGCGAAAATAAAGATAAGCGATTTAGCTTTGATTTAACTGATGCTATGTGAAGTTATGCGCAGCCGAAAGTCTCTATGGGAAGTGGCGCGGCCAAAGCCCAGTTCGAGGCCCGGCTCAGGTCCGAGTCATGTAGCTGGGCAGCAACAACAACAACAACAACAGCGGCAGCGACAGCGACAGCAACTGCGAGACATTTGGCGATAAGAGCGGCTATATTGCAGCGGCGTTGCTGCACTATTAAAGCGGCTACGCCGCGGGGCATGTCGTCATGTTGCAAGTGCATATGGAGGATGCCACGGAACGTGCACAGCTGAGGCAAAGGGCACGGCAAGCGAGTTCGGAGTTAGTCGAATATACACACACACATACATACACAGATATATTTGTGGAAGGGCCATGCTGCAGCTGATCGATTAGCCAGGTTAGCTGCAAACGAAAATTGCGCATGAAGTGGCAACAACTGTGTCTGCGGCATGTTGCACGTTGCCCCTGGCTGAGCGGCGGCTGTAGCTTAACATAATTAATTAAACCGTTACATTATAAAGCGGATCAAGTCGCTCGCTAGTTCACGATTTTTCCGCTCGAGACAATGGGCCAGGGGCAGGGACAGGGGCAGGGGCAGGGGCTAGTTTACGAAATCGCTTCGTGTCAGGATGCATTTTTTGCGCCTCATTTGGCAGAGAGACGAGGCACAGTTGCAACTGCAACTTCAACTGCAACTGCAACTGCAACTGCATTTGCAACTGTGGCAGCAGCTTTATTGGCTTTAACTTGGCTTCTAAGTACAACGATTTGTACTACAAGTCGGCGCTTAATGATTACAATGTCTGCCCTCAGTTGTTGTTATTGTTGTTGTTAATGTTGTTGTTGTTGTTTTGGCTGTTTGTTTTGTCTTTGCACAAAATCTGTTTACAATTAAGTTTCGTATTCGACGCGATTTCGCTGTTGCTTTTTAATGAAGGGCTGGCGCTTGTGCCAAATATTTTCCAATACCAGAGAAATAAAAACAACAAGGAATACAGGCCAAGCTCTGGCAGCTCATTAATGTTGACAAAGAGTTGAGTATTGCTCCACAGCTTCAGATTAGAGCCCACCAGAAAACCACAAAAAAAAAAAAAAAAAAAAAAACAGACTATAAATATTCAATTTTTTGCCTTCAGCTACCTCACAATTTTTATGGCCACAACGAAATAAGAGTTGAGCCAAGAGTCTGCTGAGGGGAGGGCACGTAAATCATGCCAAATCGCACGGAAGTTATAAATGTTTATCATGCAGCGATTTATATGCACTCATAATAAATGATATGGGGGCTTAATTCAACGAACCCCATCTCTTTCACTCTCACTCTCACTCCCACTCTCTGCCTGTGTGTCTGTCTGTGGCTCGAAATGAATGCAAATTTAATACAAGCTTCGATATTTATTAAGCTTTTCGTTACTAATTAATAAGTAAAATACGCTGTTTTTGTGGCGGGCGTCGCTGCCACGCCCCCACAAGCCGAAAAGGCTGCAACGCCATAAATTGCAGCCACGAAAAACACATCTGAAAAATGCGCAGTGGGCGTTCTTAATTTTTTTTGCAATCGTATTTACTTTGTTGCTCTTACTTTTGTTTTTACTTTTTGATTTTAGTTGATTTTTACTTTGTTTTGTTTTTATTTTTTGGGGCAACGAGTGGACAGCTAATTGATTTATGTGCGCCTTTTGTTAAAGCTCAGCGACCGAGTCTACCAACTGGAATTTTCATATAATTTATTGAAGGCGCTGCGAGCCAAAAAGTGCTCGAGCTGAAGCGCCATTTCGAATATTTTTCCTAAACCGTTGCGAGGTGAAAAACTGAAAAGCCATAAATATATTTCGTATGCCAATCAATTTAATTATTGGCGTCACAATCTGGTTGGCATCTTTGATATCAAAGGAATCAGACAAAGAATTGCTCAAAAGACTTTTCACATTTGATTTCAACTGAAACAGTTTTCCACAGACTTATCGCGGATTTTCCACAATTCTGAGTGGATTTTGAATGGAATAAATATACGAATATTATATATTACCCAAGTCTTTAATCATATTAGAAACTCTCACTCAAATTTCAGCCCTATCCCATATTCATGCTCACTTCTCCATGAGAAAAAGTATTTCCTTATTTTTTTGTTTTTTTTTTTTTTTTTTTCTTTTGCTGAATGCAATTTACAATTATTTCGTCTTTTTCTTTTGCATATGGAACGAAATTTGTGCTAAATGCTTTATTTGCCTACAGCATAATGAAGTGAATTAAAAAGCCACACATGTTGTTCAGCAAATTTCTTCAAAAGGAAACGCTCATCCCACAGCCAGCACACAATAACAACAACAGCAAAGGAAAAAGATCTCTTCGGACAGATACAAGATACAAACGCACAATGATGACTTTGGACAAGCATAAAGCATAAACTGTGACATTGTCAACATCAAAAATTGTTGTTTTTTTTTTTTTTTTTTTTTACGAACTTTTCGACAACGAACGAACAGAAGGAACGAACGAGAATCCGCTTGACCACATATGAATTTTTGAGTTTGGGCTGCGCTTTAATTGCGGGAACGTGGGAAACTATTTAAATGGGCTGACATCAAACGCTGCCTCCTGCGCATTGCGCATTGCGCAAAATGTTAATGTGGCCCACAGCGCTGGGTTGACAAAGTATCTGTGTGTCTTCGTATCTTTGAGATACATTCGCAGCGAGCTCTAATGCAAGTCGCTCGCGCTTAACAATTAGACAAGCGCCAGCCTGTCGTATTTTTATATTATTTACTAGCTTTTCCTTGCATTTTCTTAAAGAGTTTTCTCTGCACTGCGCTGGCTGATGTTTATGTGGCATTTAATTAATTGCATGCCAGCTACTTAGATGTTGCAGTAATTTTTCATAAAATTTATTTGTCATTTTCATGTGGGGCAGCAGATAAATCAACTTAATTAGCTTTTGACATGGGCGCTAAGATAACTCTTCAAGCAATAAATAAACGCAGCACAATTTGCAATGCAAAAGGTGTGTACGTCTCAGCAAAGTTCTTGGAAAGCTGCAGCAGCCATAAGAGTGAAACAACTGTGAAAAAAAAGCTCAAGTATTGCCTACTAATAGCCATGACAAATAGCTATATTAATGGGGGAGCAGGAGGCGTGCGGCTGTCTCTGTATGTGTGTGTGTGTGTGTGTGTGTGTGTGTGTGTGTGTGTGTGTTGTTGATGTTGCATTAGAGCGAGGCACTCATCATTAATATTATCAGTCGGCTGATATCAGCGCACATTTTTCAACAGGAGTTTGAGCCGTGACTTTTTAGCCAAAAAGGTTAGCCAGCCGAGTTACAAAAACAAAATACTGAGTGGGGAACTGATATTGCTTAAGGTATGCCAAAATCGCCTACAAATTGAAGAAGCAGCTGTGTGCAAAATCAAACAAGTTGGACACAGCAAACCTAAAGGACTGAGGGGTTAGGGTTCAAGGCACAGATACACACACAAGCACACATACGCATAAGCATAGGCTACAATTAATCTTGAGACGTGAAGGGGGTTGCCTTTTGGAATACATTTCACATACTGCGCCCTGCCACCGGACAGAGCGGGAAGCACAGTGAGACAGACTGGCAGGCAGACAGAGCGACAGACAGACAAGTGAGACAGCGGCGAGAAAACGAGTTGGGCCAAGTATCTGCAAGTACGTGTAGCTCAGCTTTTGGAAGTGAATCAGCTGAAAGGACGCAAACGGCGCACATTATGGCATTTTGAAGGCAAAGCAAGACAGAGTGAAGGAGAGAGGGAGAGAGGGAGAGAGAGGGGCGAGCGGAGAGTGAGCTGTAAAGAGAGCGCTCACATAACGCATAACTGGCAATGATATGCGTCTAAGCGCTTTACTATTTATTTTCGAAAAAAAGAAAAACAAAAAACATTCTCGCAGCGAGACTTGAGAGACTTGCATAGAACAAAATAGATTGCTATCGTGGCAACATCATCAGCAGCAGTTGGAGCAGCAGCAGCGCCCCCAAAAGATATACAACAACAACAGCAACAACAGCCAAAGCAACAGCAGATACATGTATCTGTTAGCTACATGCATGGCAACATGCGGCTGGCAGCAAACACCTTCAGAATGCAGCGAGGCGGTCACTGAGCCACATTTTTTGATTGTTGTTGTTGTAGCTGTTGCTATTCTAGTTGTCTTTGTTGTTGTTGTTGTTGTTGCTGCTGCGCATGCGTACAAAATGCTGGGTGATTAATAATAATAAAAGCGCCTACAATGCATAGTACAGTGGTTGCAGCTGCGCAATGTATCTGTGAGATACTTTTTATTATGCGCCGTTGATAAGAAGAGCTGAGGGCAGTTGATGGCTTGATAAATGTGTGTTTAAGCTTAAGCTAAACATTAATTAATTAAGAAAGCTCGGCTTGAATATTTTTAGAAAATCTATTTAAGAATTTCATTGAATGAATTTTTAAAGAACTGAAACCTAAAATAATAAAACAAATTTATGTTTATAAAACTTGAATTTAATTATAATTGTATCATAATGAATTTCAATATTCTTAGAACTCAAAATTAAAAGTTCTCATTACTTTTGCTAGTTTTTCGCCAAGCTCAACCACTGTGCGCATGTAGATACGCTCCGCAGCTGTAATTTCTCTCTGACTAAAAGCAGAACATTTGAAGAGATACGAATATGACAAGTTCAGCCTGGCTGTTGTACTAAATGCCAGCGCTGCGTGCAGCGTTAATCTAAACTCATGAGTGCAGTTTTTTGCCCCACAGCTGAAGTACCTACACCCTGGCCGCCGTCGCTCTCCCTCTCCCTCTCCCTCTCTCTCTCTCTCTCTCTTTCTTTTTGCAGTCCCTCTGCCAACTGGCATCTCGACCAGGTCTAAGACAATAAAAAGGTGGGCGCTTCATTTAGCGGCCACAGCCGCCACAATTTGCATGTTTGCACAACAATTGTTTGGCTTGCTACAAAAGCGCGCACCGTATTTTATTTAGATAATAATAATTTTTTCCACTCGTTCTTTTTTTTTCATTTTTTGTTTTTATTTTTTATCTAGCGATAAGCGAGTCGAGTGGAGATGCGTGCGCGGGATCGCGGCAAGTTTGCTGTGTTGTAACGGCGTTTTGACCAGCCCAAAGTATCTTACATAATACGCAGCTCAAGTGGCGGCTGCTTTTTTTGAGATATTTTCTGCGAAAAATTTCATATGCAAAAGTAGCTGAGATTGCGAGGGACTCTCAGGCGATATTTAAATACAAAAGTATCTGGAAGCTGGCTAATGCAAAGATAGCTTTGCGTTGATACTAGTCAAAAGATACAAAAGTATCTGAGCTAGACTTGGATGTTGGAAATACAGTGAAAACTAAAAATATATAAATTGTTTTCTTTTTTTTACTATCTTTATCTTACTTTAAGTAATTGTAACTGTAACTGTACTTGAATAATATTATTTGTTAAGTAATTTTAGTAGCCGCAAAAGTATCTTTATGGCTGAGATTGTGTAAATGCATCTAATTAAAGTTTTTGTCTAACAACAAGCAGAATATTAGTGGCACAGTGGTAACTGGCTACAGCAGAAGGCAGATTCTATGATCATATAGTGAAGGGTTGTTAAGATACAAAATAATCTTTTTACGCAATATTTATGGTTTTGACTCAGACTTGCAGCAGGTACAGTAAATACACGCTATTAGATGAGGATATACACAAATAACTGCAGCACAGTTTGCTTGCCAAATCAGCTATGTCTGAGATACAAAAGTATCTTTTGCGTATTGCAACAATAGCTCAGCTCAGTTAGCGTGGGCTTTGTACCAACTAGCTAAATCAAATTGGAATTCTCACATGAGCACACAACCAGGTGTGGACTGCTTGTGTTTTCGTAAACAGTTAGCAAAGTAACTGAGACTGTTGTCATTCGTCGAGCCTCGCTCCCTGCACACCCACCTCAGGCAGCTGGCCAACTTGTCTCACATCACCGAATTTTATTGCCAACTCATCAAACTGCCATAATTCACAGTAACTGTCAAGATCAGCACGCTTTTGAGTAGTTGGCGAGTCTGCGAGCTGAGCTGCCAGCCAAACTATCTGAGGCCCAAACATTTCTGTTCAGTCATCATCGCTGCAGATCCACTCGGAGTGGGGCAGCGCTGGCGAAGCCACAATTGAAATCAACTGTCGACTGGCAGTCAATGGATATCTGGCGATTACAATTAGGCCCGGCTGGGGTACTCACCTTCACAGGTAAATTGTCCGTAGTGCTTGCCGGAGCTCTTGTCGCCGCAGACGACGCACTCGATGTTCTGTTTGGAGTCGATCTGGGAGCCGCTGTTGCTGCTCTGGGAGTGGGAGCTGTTGGCCTGGGAGCTGGGCGTGGTGCTGCCGCCGTTGTTGCCGCCCGCCGAGCCGCCCAGGCAGCTGGCCGACTGTGAGCCCTTGATGATGGGCACCAGATCCACCGAGCCGTGGCCGGACTGGCCGCCGCTTGTGTGATGGCCGGACGTGGAGCCGCTGCCATTGGCGCTGGGCAAGCTGGAGAGATCCTCCTTGATGACGTGATGCGTGCTTTGGTTGATGTTCGCCGTGGAGGCGGTCAAGCCGGACAGATCCTGCTTGATGCCCGACGACTGTTGGCTGGCCACGCTGCTGGGCGTGGTGCCACCACCGTTGCCGCCCCCACTTGTGTTGGTGCCCGCCAGCGAGCCGGGTCCGGCCGAGGCGTGCAGATGGCCACCCAAATTGGGATCATGCCAGGCACTGTGCGGCGGCACGCCCAGCGTCATGGAGCGCGACAGGCCCAGATCGAAGGCCGACAGCTCGGCGCCGGACTGCGGCCGCGGGTTGAAGAAGCCGGGAGCCGTGGACGGGGAGGCGCACATGACGCCGCCACCGTACACGCTCAGGGAATTGTGCGTAATAATTTTGGCGGCCGGATCGGAACACGTGGAATAACCGCTGGAATACACTTTGCACGGACTTTCCACGCCCAAAACGCAGTAAAGTCACCAAAACAACTTCTTTCCAAAAATTGCTTTCAATATTTTTCCTAAATATTTTTGTTTCACACTTTTTGGGCAGAGTATTTTCTGGGCATAAATATTTTTTAAAGAAATTCTTTTCGAATTCAATTTTGTTGTTAATTATTTTCTTTTTGATCTGCACATTTTACACAAAGCACTTTCTGTGGTTTTTCAATTTTCAATTTATTTTTAATATTTTGTAAATATTTCTTTATTTTTTTATTTCAAAAATTTATTTCGTTATTTCACGCACACGATTTAAAATTTTTGCGACTTGTTGAAATATTTAATTTCATTTGATTTAATTTTTTGAAGATATCTTTAATTTGTTTGCTCGCCTTTGCGCTGCACTTTGATTTTCTCATATATGTGTACATATATATTTATTTCGATTGTAATATATTTGAAAGAAAATTCAAAAATTTTTCTATCTTGTGTGGAAAATGCGCGTCATGCGAGCAGCGAAATCTCAGCTGTTCTCGTAAGGCCTTTTAGAGCCTGACTGGCAAAACATTCGTGGCAAAAGGTACACGACCCGACCCGACTCGACCGTTTCGACCTAACGACACATCACACAAATCTCTCTCATTCCACCACAGATACAGAGATATACAGCAACAGCAACTGCACCCCGGCGACTGTGTCTACTCTATTGCTGCACTGTTCGCGCTCACGGCGACCCAATGGCCTGCCCGCAATTGAGTGGAAATCTTCGCTCGCACTCGCACTCGCACTGATACTGGCGCTCGCGCTCGGCAAGAGCGAGCACTCTGCTCTCTTTGGTGGCGGGGCAAGACCTTCGATGCGTTTGGCTGATTTGCTCAGCGGACTCACCACCACCACCACCATCAGTACCACTACTACTACCTCTCCAACCATTAGCATGAATATGAACTACCACTACCATCACCAACCGCCGCACTACCACCACCACGAAAACAGCTCACTCACTCTCCTTCTCCGACTCTCTCACTCTCTGTGAGTGCATTTTGTGGCCGGCTCTCGCGCTCATTTGATTTGTTGGGCGTCCAACAAGAACTTGTTTCTGTTAACATTTTCTTATTAGTTTTGTAGTTGGCGCATCTGTTCGTTGCTTTACCGTTAGGTTTCTTATCTATTTGCAGCCGAAATCCGCTTTTTTAGCAGAAAAAAATAACTTTAAAATGAGCTCCACCTACCCGAAAAAAAGAACACATACTAATATGTGTATCTATGTATATACACAAAATTTGAGTCGAAAAGTTTTCTGGTTGGTTGATTAAAGTGCGTCGTGCTCCACATTTTGTCGTTTGCTTATCTTTGCTCAGCTTTAAAGTAATGGCCGATATGTGAGATATATATGCGTATATATATGTATGTGTGTATATATAGATATTGAAGCTGCCATTGGCTGTGCCCAGAGATAAGCTAAGTAAACTTTCGTTAGAGTTTCCAATAGTTAGAAGTTGCTCTTTAAGGTGGGCGCAAAGTGAAAATTCATTTGTGTTTTCCATATTTTAGTTTTTCATATTTTCTGCCCTACTTGCACTACGCCCCATTTGCCGTTACTTGGGGGAAGCCCCTTGACTGCTTGTGTCTTAATAAAATTAGAATAATATTCGATGCTAATTGGATGAGGCGTGTGCTCTGGTTGGACTCCAGTTACGTGTCACGACACGCAATTGGATACACTTGAAAAGTGCCAAAACATGAAATCATATTTTAATTTGATTTTAACGAGAGGCCGTAGGCGATGCCGCATGTGGCACCTGCCCTCGCCACAACGGGCGTTGCACAATTAGAGACGCCAACATAAATTGTTTTCCCCAACATTGTGGAATTAGCATTTTGCAGCGATTTGCACGCAAAGAGCGTAGAAATTGAAAAAGATTTAAATGCCTAAGAGGCCTAAACCATTTTTAGGCACGCGAGCAGCGGTTAGAGGACTGAGGGGGCACTAGGGGACAGCAACGAAGAAGTTGCAAGTGCATCAAAAATATATTGAAAAAAGAGAAGACAGAAAGAAAAAAGTCTCGACCCAGTTGAGGGGCCAAATGTAGTGGGCCACCCCTAACCCGTTGCATGCCTTGCACTTGGGGCTGGGCATGCGGAGCAAATGTACAATTGGATGATCAGCGAGTTGAAGTGTTGCAAGCGATGTGGGAAAGGGGGCGGGATGGGTGGAAGGGTACCGCAGGCAGCTGCTAATAAGTCGAGTGCCAATTCGAAGTGCTCGCTGTGTTTCCAATAGGCACACGCATTCGCACTCACATTCGCACTCTCACTCACACTCACTCAATGTTTCGTCAAGTTTTGCTGAGTCGCACTCACGAGCGGATACACACACATACACTCACACACACACTCGGTCGCTCTCAAGTGCGCTCTCCACTCAATGCCTGGCAACGCCCTCGCTAGCCTTGCGTCTCGCTCGCACCGGCACGCAGCTGTCTCGCTTGCGCGCGACTGGCTTATCATTAACTGTATCGGAATTCGCTTTTTGTTGGCGCTCTTTAAAAACAAAACAAAAACACCAGCAAAAAACCAAAAAGAGAAGAATAAGGCAGAGTAAAAAAAGGAGAGCAGCGCCAAGTGGCAGCAGCTAGAAATGTTGAGTTTGCTTTTTATTAACACCGCTAGATGTCTCTCTCTGGCGCCCATTAAAGTCTAATTCAATTGGATTTCAGTGGCTGCTGCCAAATGGGGGGCCAGGCGGTAGCTCAGCACATCCTGCAGCTGGATTTTTTTTTTTTTTACTTTCTATTCTCTTTTTTTATGGTAAGCGTCCTGCCTTTGAACCTAATCTCGTGGTTCTCGGCACCTCTTGTTAGTGCCTCGTATGTTACTCGTGTGGCAGCTGGCTCCCCGTCCCCCCACCCCTTCGACCCTTGGTAGTCCCCTCCCGTTGGTCGCTGCTCCTTGGGCAATGCATTGTTGTGGTCGTGGCTCTGCGCAGAGTTCGCGCAGCCAGGCAGCACCTCCACCCTTTTGGGTTAAATACTGACAACCCCATTTGAGCGCCTCTTTGCACTCGCTGCCCGCTGCCCGCTGCCCGCTGTCCACCCGCTGCCCCTTGTTGCACCTAGCCCACAACTTTTGCCGTCATGTTGGCAACTGGCCAGTTCCATTATTCCGCTTGCTTCCAATCTTTTTCTCTATTTTGCCTCCTGCTCGCTGGCGCTTCGCTGGGCAGTTCATTGAAAGTAGGTGCCTTCCCGTTAAATGTTCCCTTTAAACAAAACGAAAAAAAAAAAAAATAACAAATCAGAGAAACTGTTGGGCACAGTGGAACCTCAAGATATTTTTTTATTGAACTAAAATTATTTCGATCAGACTAAAAGTGAATGATATTTTTACATAAGATTGAGATTGTTAGTAATAAAATCAATCCTAAAACAGTTAATAGTTGTTGATTGTATCAATGTTAAGTCTATTGTGAAATATTAGCCATTAATAAATTAATTAAATAATATCTAAGTAGTTCATAATCTGAATTGATATTGATAAAAACTTTTTTGTAATAATCATTAGTTAGTAAAATTAAAATAAAATCATGTCATCTAAAAACTAGGATCAATAAATATTTATTAGAATAAAAAATATTTTATATATTATTAGTTATTAAAATATTTTCTATGCAAATTCAATACATACAGTACATATACTTAATTCATAAATGACTTTCAATTATTTAGTCAGATAGAAATTAAGAAAATATCAGAAATTGATTATATGTATATCAAATACATTAAAAATCAATGAAAATAATTTATTATTTATTAAAATAATTTCTTAAGTTATTTTGGTTTATTTATTTATTTTTAAATGCTATATATAAATTTAAAAATGATAAATGAAAGCAATAAATGATGTTTAATAATAAGAGTTTGGATATGTTTTATATAATAAATATAAATGATAAATTATAAACGACTTCAATTCACTCAAAAAATTATATTTATACCAAGGTGAATAGTTTAATTGCTTAAAAGAATTTAAAAGAGTTAGTTAGGTTTGAATACATAGAGCAGGGTGAGTTAGCTGATATAACGAAACAGTTATATTGTATCTACTTATATGTAGTATTCCGAGACAGATGGTACAAATTTCTAGACTCCTAAAGTTTGACTTGTTTTTAGGGGCTCTTCATGTTTGCATTTAGTTCTGCTGCACAAATAGGTATAGGAGTGTTAGGAATATATGCGCCAAGGACTCGAGCAGAAAGTGCACTTATATAACTCATATATGCATGCACACAGACACACACGCACACACACACACAGGCACATAGATACATGCAGATTTCAGACAAAAGAACTTGGCTTACAGCAGCCAACTGGCATATAATTTACATTGTTGCTTGTTTCCTCTTTGCCACGCCCTCAACTGCCCAATCGCCCCGCCAGCCCCGCCCATTGCGCTGTGCTGCAAACTTTTACATTGATAAATTTTAGTAATTCCTCTTTTCGCGTCGCTTTTGCTTGTCTCCTTTTTTTCTGCTTTTCAGTTTGCCGTTGTTTTCTCTTTTCTGTTCTCTGCTTTGTCTCGTTTTCCACGTTTTGGGGCAAGTTGTGGGTGCGCGAGGACTTTATGAATAAGTGCTAAAATGCCAGAGTCCAGGACCGCAATGGACCGGGCCATGTCATCCTGGTTAAACTGACGAGCAGAAGCATGCCATCTGCAAGGCTCCACCCAACCAGCCCGTTTTTTGTTGCCTTTTGTTGTTGTTATTGTTGTTGTTGTTGTTGCTGCTGCTCAGCCTGATGATTCATTGTGGAAAGTGGAGCCACAGCCGCCGCCGTCGCCAAATGAACAATATGTATTCGCTACCGCGTACACACACACACACACACACATCCACTCACACACAGAGACTTTGTCAACTCAATATATGAGATGTCTGCTCGTCCTGTTGATGAATTCCTTCTGCGATTTTTTCATGGCGATGCTAAAATTTTCATTAGTTAGTTTATTTAGTTTAAAGTCGAGTTTCTAGTTAGCTCTTGAGGTCTTTGAATTATTTATTTGAGCTGTGAGTTAAGCACGCCTTAAACCTTAAAGGAATTCGATTTACATGTCTTAGTCATACCATATATATTTAACTTTTGGTATACATTCATAGGCTGCTAGTATCTTTCGATGTAGTTATTAATCAACTTCAATGGATGTATCATACTTATAAGTATGATATTACTAACTAGATTTATATGCAGAAAGAGTCAATGCTAAGAAGAAATTTGTTGATATATTTTATTCTATATTATCTTATATCATATATTACATATATACCAGATAGACGCTTTGAATGTTATAGAGTTTATTTAGATAAAATGGAATTCGATATACATTTATATAATATATGAATTGACTGGATAAAAATGTGTGTAACATATTCACTACTTTTATCTTACAGCTCAAATAAGACCTGAGAGCAGGTTTCACTTCGCAGTTTTCATTACTATAAAGACTTTTCGCACTATATGATTTATACAAAAATCTCGATAATAAACTCAGAAGCAGACCAATAACATTTGCGTGGCAATTTCATTATGGAAGTCGTTAAATGCATTAAACCCAATCAAATGCAGCACATGCAACCAGATAGGCGATAAATTTAAGGGTTTGAAATGCCATATACCATATATAGAAACCATACGTATATATTTTTCTGTGTTTGTGTGTGTGTACTCCCTCAACATATAGCTCTATATATGAGAACTGTTTAACTGAAAACGCACTCACAAATGTATTTGTGCTCCACTCGAAATGTATTTCGAGCGCGCATGTCAAAAGGTCACCTGAACGAGAGTGAGTGTGTGTGAGTATGTGTGCATGTGTGTGAGGGTTAGTGTATGTGTGTGCGCTGTGCTTGGCTGTAATTACATGCGAGCCTCCCCTTTTTAGTATGAGCAACTAAAACGCCCAATTTTATTTATGTGTCTCGACCAAGCCCAAGTCCAACCCCATATAAAGCAAGGCTGCACTTAGAGAAAAGATTTTGATTAAAAAAAAAAAACATATTTTTGTTATATAAATTTACTACATCTTTAGAACAATTGGGAAATAAAATAAAAAATGATTTTAGCATTAAAATTCTGTAATTAATTATTTTATTTAGTTTTTTACGCTTTACCCATTTACATTTGGTTCAATTGGCTTTTCGCTAAGTGTATCTTTGTTTAACTTTCTCTCTCTCTTTCTATCTCTCTCTTGCTCTCTCTCAGTGCTCTGAGTGCATTGTCCAAGGCCCCATGAATTAAACATGTGCGATAAAAGGCTGACTGTTTGGAACTGCAACTGCAGAACATGTCACAAATCATTAGCACATATTCAAATCGGGTGCCAGAGGTCAGTCAAAGTGGGGCGTAGCTACCCCAGAAGCACATATACATATACTTAAATACACATGCAGATATACATATATAAGAAGCGCTTGAAGTCCCAGGCAACAATCAGAGCATTTCGCAAGCGAGGCGAAGAATACGAAAAAATTAATGCAAAATATTCAAATGCGAAATTTTGACCTTAAAAATGTTGCCTAATTGCGGCCACAGGCAGCAAGGTCAGAGGTCGCAGGCTGTACAATAGCCAAGAGATGCGAGCATTCAAATTGCAAACTATTTTTGCGGATGCTGCTCAGGTAAATTTCTGAAGATTCGAGTGTCCAGCTGACCCCGAGCTATAAGAAAATTAACCTTTGTGTCGCCGAGGATAAGCCTCACGGCGCATTCGCTGACAAGTTCAACCCCCTGGCTGGATCCTACCACGGCTACCCACTGGTCAGCTAGCAATCAATTTTTCCTTTTTGCGTAAATTTTCTGCTTGATTTTCTTGAAATTGTCCACAAATACTTCCAAAGGGTTCCTCTGGCTGCCACTCTACCTGGGAGAGCTAAGCGCCTCGTCTTGGGGTTGCTTTTGGCTTTGGTTCTGATTGTGATTTTGGGCCAATTTTATACGCATTGCCATCTGAATGTTTTTGCATACGCCGAGATTTGTTAGCGTGGGAATCACACCAGAAGGACCATTTGTCCAGTCTGAATATTTGTCAGCTTGCAACGGACTTTAATCCAATTTTAATGAAGCGCAACGCTTTGCGGTCTGCTGCACTTTTCTTATTCGCTCAGTTTCTGCTCCTTACTTATGCCTCACAATTTTCTCGATTTCATTTTGTGGAAAACTATTTTAAAAATATATTTTCCTTATGGCTCTTCGGCACATTCATATGTTGAGACGCAAGATTTTTTCGATAGCCAGAGTTTGTGAGTTTTTATCAGGGAAAAATTTAGTTTTGATGAAATGTGACCGAGCTGTGAGGAAATCAGTTATAATGTCACCGTTTACCGCTTGGTGATGTGAAATAAATTGTGAATTGATATTGTGAAACCCTACTATAAGCATAAATCATAAGAAAACTCTAGGTGGAGTTGCAAAGAGAGAGAGAGAGAGAGAGAGAGAGAGAGAGAGAGAGAGGAAGTGATGTCGACAAACTGCAGATATTACGCAATATTAGAATATCTAGCGTTTATGCATAGCTTTCCGACTAAGAGCTTATGTAAAATAATACGAACACACTTCCTAGAGCTCTAAATGAGTTTTTCTATGTTAATTCTTAACCGTCAGCTACCTACCCAAGGTGAGCCCAGCCAAGTCGCATAATGACTGCTATTTATGTTATGTAAAAGAACTCGAAAAGGTTAAGCATTGTAGACGAATCGAACGCATTTCACACATGGGCGCTAATGAATTTAATGAAGTCATTTTTCTTAAACCGATTAACAAAACTACTTACAACAACGGCGACTGCTCAGCGCCCCAACGATTCCTGGCTGACGTTGGCTGTGCCGCTGCCCCAAGCCTTTGCCACACGTCACTTAGAACAAGCGAGTTCATAATTTCGCATCATTAATCAAGCCGTAACAAAGAGATCTCGGCCTCTGAGGGTAAACTGATGCGCCGATTGACAGCTACCAAAGTGCCCGGACGAAAGTAATTGGAGAGCTCGTATTGAAGTTGGAGTCGGAGTTGGAGCTGGTGTTGGAGGTTTTGAGATTTGCTGCTGCGGTATTAAAAAACAATTGTTAATTATTAAATTTTAAATTTTACACACTTTGCCGCAAATGAGGCTCATCAGTGCATGGGGCAAAACAGCAGCAACAACAACAACAACAACTGTGGCACAACTTGCGGCCCAATCATCGACTGTGTTGTGGCCGACACCTCGCTGATGAGATCATTCATCAAACTTCCAGCTCCAGCTGGAAACATGAAACGAGCGGGTGAAATGAGTTGCCATTGTTGATTGAGAGCTGCCTGCCGAGACAACAGAAACACATTCGCCTCCAGTTGGAGACTCTTTTTGTTTTGCCTGCTTTAGTCTCTCCAGTGTGTGGCTCCCAACGCTTGACTTTGACTGCTTAATTATGGCAGTCAACGGTGGCTGCAACAACAACAACAACAGCAGCAGCAGCAAAGGCATCAAATGACTGCTTCAACTCTAAAGAGATCTACTGAGCCTTGAATGGCTTATGAATGTTTATTTAACAGTCAAGTCAAAACTTGAAGCTTGGGATAAAAATAGGCAATTTAATTATTGCTATAAAAATCTTTTGGGGATAATGCGCGAATGTATGTGATTTGTGTTTGAGTGAGTTAAAGCAAATATCTTACGATCAAAAGCCAATTTTGTAAGAGCAAAGTATTGACAATTTGAAAATTGTTTGAATAGATGTAGTGAATGCATTTCAGAATAAGTCTTAGCAGGTATTTGTTTGAGTCGGTCTAGTAAAGGTATTCCAATTGGCACTATAGAGCATTTATTTTTCTTTAACCTTTCATCTTTTGCAGAAGCCATGAAAGAAGCTATATAATGTATAACCAGAACAATGAAGTTCGATTTTGTCTGAAAATCTTAAGAAATCAAAAAATTTCATGGGAAAATATCATTTTGTAGCCATTATGGATATCCATTACTTTTGTTGTATGGAATTTCAAAAATATTATTATTTATTTATTTATTTTTTTTTTTTTTTTTTTTTTTTTTTTTTTTTTTTTTTAGCATTTAAACCAAGAGCCAAGGTAAATATTTAACTATGTTAATGTAAATTGTTAATATTTTTATTTATCCTCTCACATATTTAATGCCTGCAATAGAAGACATTTTATTCAAAAGATAAAATTAAATCTTGTTATAGAGGATAATATTTTTAGCAATAATAAAAGTCGAACTGAAATACAATACAATTCATATATAAATATGCTTCAATTCAATTCACTTATAAACTATTTAAAGCTTTCCCTCAATTTGACATTAGTAGGTCGATTATTGTTAAAAGGTAGGTCAGTCATTGTCTTAACATATTTGGTGTACTAATATTGTTCACTTTTCAACATAATTTCAGTTTCAATTTGTACTTAAAGCCCATTTAAAATCACTTATACTCTGGCAAAATCTGTGCTCTTTAGTTTCAATCAAGTCGGATTAGGCTAGCCACACACATTTGCTCCATTTTGAGGCACACTGCACACCGCTCACCCACACATTGGACGCAGCTCAAATGCCTGGCGAGTGCTAGGAGTGGAAATCTAATCGCAACAATGATTTCCTTGGCTTATGGCTATTTGCGTTGAGCATGGGAAAATCAATATGCAGTTGGCCAGGAAAATGTCTGAGCTGTCTGTTTGAGGCTGAGGCTGAGACTGAGACTGGGTCTCGAGTGCGCCGCAAAGACGGATTTACGTGAAGCGAGCTGAGAAGCTGGACATGGACCATAAGTCATCCGCATTGATAGCCATCAATCGCAGGCCGTTTTCCGTTTACGCGGCGCGAAGTGTAACTACAATTAGTCGGGGGCTGCAGAGACTGCTGCCAGCCTGCAGTGGAGCTCTCTGTTGGCCAAGTTGCCTTTTGGCTAACACATATGAAAATCTGTTTTGTGGGCTCGTTACTCCAACGCATTTTCCAAAACTTGGTCATTTTTCTTAGACACTGCACACCATGTGCAGGCGGCTGCCTAGGTAACCGCAGACTCAGTTCGCCCCAGTCCCCTCCGCCGCTTTCCTCACTCTGCCAACGTCGCTTTGTCAGTTTGTCAGTTTGGAGCTCCGTTCGGGTCTCCGCTCGTTGTCTTGTGCGCTGCTCAGAAGTCTGCGGCTCGTTGAACCTTTTTAACCGTTGCTTGGTCAAGACTTGTTAACCATATTAAAGTGTTCAATGATTAATTACACGCGTCCAAGATTAATTGAAATCAATCAAAGCTGAAGTTAACTAATGGCAACACGTTTGTAATCTCTTCCCCTTGCCTGCCCCACCAATGTCTCCCCCCCCCCCCCCCCTCTCAACCATGTGCACGCCTGGAATTTCATGCACGACTCCTACTCCCTGGCCAACACATTCGGTTTCATAGCCATTTTATTGGCCACATATGTATTTAGTTGGCTCTCTTCTAGCTTCGATTCCCATGCTTAATTACAATTAGAGGTCTGTGGGTTAGGCGTCTAATAGCACTCGGGCTGCCTTTGAGTCGAAACCTCGGCTATATTTCAACAAAAAGTAAAAGTAATGAACAGAATGAACTCGAATTTATGAATATAAATATATATAAAACAAGTAAGAACGTTGCAGTCGGGCGTTACCGACTGCGGAATACTCATTCACATCCCATCAACAATTTAGTAGTTAAGTTTCGTTCTAATACTGTAGAATATACAGGTTTTTCCGATTTGCCACGCCCCAACTGGGCGTAGACACCTCATTTTTGGTCAGTTTTTAGAAAGAGATAACGTTACCCTAACTGCAAAGTTTGAATGCTTACCCTAAAAAAATGTGAAAATTACAGGGTATTTTTCGATATGCCACGCCCCTAAAGAGGCGTAAAAATTATTTTTGGGGAATCGATAGAGGAGGCTACCAGTAACTCAACTATCCAAATTTGAAGCTTCTAGCTATTATACTTTAGGAGATATAAACTTTTGCGGTTTGCCACGCCCCCTGTGGGCGGACATATATCCGACAAAACTTTTTGGTCTTGGGTGATCAGTCCGAGTATATGTACAAAATTTGAGGTCTCTGCCATCAATAGTGTCCAAAATATAGGAGAATTTAAAAAATCACCATATCTTCATGTCCGATTTGCCACGCCCCCAACGGGCGTAGACTTATAATTTATCTTCAGACTTTATAGAATCATACCATTAGCTGACGTGCAAAATTTCAGCATTCTAGGTTTACAACTTTAGGAGATACAGTTTTATCCGATTTGCCACGCCCCCAATGGGCGTAGATATATCCGCCATAGCTCGTGATCTTGGGTGGTCAACGCGGATCTACATACCAAGTTTCAGCTTTCTAGCTCTTCAACAAACATGATTTCTGGTATATCGGAAAATGCATTTTCCGATTTGCCACGCCCCTAGTGGGCGGGAAAATTTTAACACTTTATAAATCGGAGATATACACGAGTATGTGTTCCAAATTTCAAGTCTCTAGCTTCAATAGCGCCGAAATAGATTGCGTTCATACGGACAGACGGACAGACGGACGGACGGACAGACGGACAGACGGACGGACAGCAAGACGGACATTGCACAAAACCAATATATGAATGAGTATAATGATTGAAATTCAAATAGGGCATACAAGACTTTATATAAGACAAGCTCTAACCTATCCACTTATTATTTATTTTATTTTATTTAGTAAACATCATCTATTGACTGAAATCTTATTTGCATTGAAAATACATAAGCTTTTAGTTCTTCCCATAATTATACAAAACTTTATTATTGCATATATGACTAGAATTATTTCATTTGCACACCTCTCTCTCTCTCTCTCTCTCTCTTTCTCTCTCTCTGTCACTCTTTTACCGTACACAACAACCGCAATGTAACACGTGTTCCACACACAAAAGCCTAAGCTCCAAAATCCTGTACTAATTAAATTTAATATTTTTGAGCTTAATCATGTGACACACACACACACACACACACACACACTCATTTACTAAGGTACAATCGGATGAGGGCAAGGCAATATCAATTGGCTGACAGTATGGTAAATTATGGATGATGCCCCTGGGGCGACAATCCGCATATCGGTTACCATGTGCCCGCACAGCGCACAGGGCACACGTGACACAGGAGCAGCGAGTGGCGGGCGCATCCTGGCCCAGTCCTGTGGCAGCCATAACCGATTCGCTTCCTTCCGCCAGCACGCCTCGGCACAAAAGGCGTCGCAGATGAGCGAAAGGCGAGCGGAAGCAGTCGGAGGACACGTTGAACCAGGACCCCGCACCCGCTACCCCTTTCTCGTCGGTGGCTCAAACCCACATGTGGTTAATTATAATTACGCAATTTTAATATCAAAACAAGCCACGGCACGAAAGTCAGGTTGTGGCCACCGGGCTTCGGGTTCAGGTTGAGCTCAGAGACAACCTACCTTTAACTAACTGCCGGCCGTAGTGGAGGGTTGTTGTTGGCGTTGAAAAGGCGCAAAATGATGAATGAAATGGGACGATATTCAATGACAACAACGACAAGCAACCCCCAATGGCACAAGCAACTCGACAGGTTCGGGCCGACCACCCCAGCCCCGCGCCCCCAGCCCACACCACCCGCCCCTGCTCACACCTCACGCATACTTTGAGCTTTGATTGAGCATATCCGGTGGGATTAATGTGGGGTAGATGCTTGCGGTTATTTATGCCCACAAGTCAACTCCTGCTACGCCTCGTCCAGCCAACCGCAAAATATTAGCTTTTATGATATTGATAGAAGCCGATGTCTATTGACAATTAAACAATAGCCAAAACAGGGGCCGGCACGCCCATTCGCTTCTTGTTGCCACAACAAGGCAGCAATATGAATACGAATCCGGGCACAAGCACCCATATGCCACACAGGGCAACTTGATAACCATCTAACATATAGAACGCCCGAATTGATGCAGAAATTAATATGCGCGACTCGACTCGGGTTTGGGTTTGGGCTTGGCTCTTGCCGCTTGCGGGATTTTTATTTGCGTTGATTTTTATGTTTATTAGCGGGATTAATACGTCGTTAATCTAATCAGCAGATATTCGCTCCATTGATGGGCATAATTTGTGCGTGGCTTGGGCTTAACGCATATGCTGCAAATTTAATTGCCAAACTGTCTCTATTTGAGTGAACCAGCTTGTCGCTCCGTTGGTTGGCAATACAGAGAACAATTGGGAGTGGGAACTTTAAGTGATGTTGAGGAGAGACAATTGATATATGTACATATTGCATGTATTAATATGAGTGGTAAGGGATTTGATATTGAAGAAAGCTGTATTCCCTGATATTTAGACTCCACTCATTCCAAATCTTCCTTGTCAAGCCCTGCGTTTGGAACGATCAGACATGTAAATATATATCGAATATTTATACATATATGTATGGATCAGGGGCAGAGGGAATGCGTATATGAAAATTTTCTATATGTATGTGGTTTAGGTCATTAGGGTTTAGCCCAAAGGTAATTTATGCGAAACACGCTGTTTACTTGAAGCAACAAACAAATTCATTTAAATACATATTTTGTTTGGAGGAGAACAGCACGCAATTGCTGGCAGAGCATCACAGAAATAACAAACAAAGGTGACAGCAAGACACAGTCAGAGGGAGAATGAGAGAGAGAGAGAGAGAGAGAGAGAGAAAGAGAGGGGGAGCTGAGAGCCAAAGGTCATCTAATATAAATTCAAATGATAATTATGACAATCGTACGTGATAATTGCAGAAAGTCAGAGAACTCCCACTCACACACAAGCGCCTCAACACACACCCACACACACACACACACATGCATACTTATTCATGCACTCTCCAGCACTCTCCGATAGCTCCCTAGATGATGGTCTGTCGTGTCTGCAAATGGTTTACAAAAAAGAACACAAAAAATAGAAGCTGCCGACGTGTGACAGCTCTGAAACATAAACAAACAGACGGCGGACAAAAATCATCTAATTAGCAGGCAGCGCGGCTGGGGACGGACTGCAGCCAGAGATTAATAAATAAATGGAGATTTGCTGTTATTTATTTTTAAACATATTCGGGAGCAGACAGCGCGGCAACAGGCACGCACAGCCGAAACCGGGTCAGCTGCAGCCCACGAGCGAGGTCAAGTTTGGCCAGCCAAATGGGGAATTTCACTTTCGAGAGATCGAAACTCAATAATTTAATTAGCAGCTCCTATTTTCGTAATGGATTGAGTAAAAAACACTTTCAACTTCGCTCAGTCTTCGTTTATTCAATGCACAATTTAACCGTAGAAGGGTCCTCCGAATCCACCAAAGCCGCCATAGCCGCCATAGCGCTGTCCATAGCCGTAGCGACCAAAGCCGCCTCCATAGCCTCCATAGCCTCCATAGCCTCCGTAGCCACCGTAGCGACCGAAGCCGCCGTAGCCGCCATAAGGACCACCAAAGCCTCCGAAGGGTCCGCCGAAGCCGAATTGACGCTTCTGACGCAGCTGCTCCTGCTCCTGGTCCTCGGCAAAGGCCAGTGATAGCAGGACTCCCAGAATGACGGCGAACAGGATAACCGCACGCATTTTAAGTTTTTGTTTTCGACTAACTTGTGTTTGAGACAAATTGAAAGATCGAACTGTGTCTAGATATGGGGCTGGTATACGCTTTTATAGGCTGCGCTTCTATCGTTTATCGCCTCGATATTAATGAAATTCAAGAACAATCTACAAAGAATTCCCCCAAACTGTTTACCGAAAATATAAAAACAAAAACAAACTTGTTTTTTACTTAACTCAACAACAACAAAAATAAAAAAAATAATAACAAATAAAAAACAAAAACAATCCACTTAATCTTTGCGGTTTTTTGTGATTTTAGTTTTGACAAGCATTGTGACGAAATAGATGAGTTTGAAAAAAAAAAAACGAGTTTGAGCTCGATTTCGATTTAAAGTCAGTGCCCAAAGTCAATGAGCTGATATTTATATTTGATTTCATTTCGGATTATGCAAACTAACCCATAATCAAAAACACCAAATACATTATAATGTGATAGATTTCTATATATACATATATAAGTGGTATATATAGATATATAGATTCTTTTGTTTTTTTTTGTTTTTTTTTTTTTGTTTGGCTTTTTAGGGGATTTTTTTGTAAGTTGTAGGGTAGTAATTTCTCAGCTGTCAATGGGCATGATATATATTATTTAATTAACTAAAATTGTGATATACTAATGTATATTAATGTACACAACTGAGAATTTTCCATTCTGATATCAGTTTATATATTGTTAACCAATTCTGAGGCTGCTCTGTCCCCGTTTACGCCAAGCCTCTAACTCGTTCTCCGAATATTAAGTTTCGTAAATGTAAATAAGTTCGAACCCTGTTTAAAATATATACATGCTTAAATAAGACATTAATTGGCGCTATAAATAATAATCGAATGGAAATTTCTAAGCAAATTTTGTGTGCACAGTTTATTCAAATTTGGGTGGAGAATCATCTAGCGAAACAAATCTGGGACAAAGGCCATTTCCTATGGAAATAGCAAGCAGCTTTGACTATCGTCATTGGGTAGTTCAAATAGATTGCAAATTATGAGTTTTTAAAAATTATTTGAAAAAAAAAAAAAAAAATTAAATAAATAAAAAAAAAATTAAAATAATAATAAATAAATAAAAAAATAAAATAAAATAAATAATAATAAAAATAAATTGAAATATTTTGTTGAAAATATTATAAATTATTTTATTTTAATTATTATTAATTTAAATTTAATTAATATTATAATAATTAATATATTAACTAGAATTTGAAGTGCTGATCAAACGTGCTTGAACTTTCATAAATAGCGCTAATTAATAGAATAGAGTATTTGCTCTTGAGATCAAACAGGTGTGAAATGTTGTTGCTGAGTGTAAAACAAAGTTGAGTTTTATTGCGGAAGCTGGACAGTTGTGTTAGGGAGGCAAAAACAAATTTATGTTTATCGCTGGAAATGCCCAGAATGATCAATGATAAGGCGGCAAGCAAAAGCATATTGGATTACCACAACTATAAGAAGAAGATAAAATAAAAGAAACCCCAATGAGTTTTAAAAGTTATTTCCTTTCCAATTTGGTTTTGATCTGCTTTGATCTTTAAATTTGTTTTTATTTGTAATTTTTTATTCTTTGCATTTGAGTTGTGGGTAGGCAAAACAAACTTCGAACTTGTAGAAAAATCGAATTCGCGCCATAAATCAGCAAAAGTTGGCGCGACGCAGCGGAAGCATCGATCGATTGTATTGTCAACGGAGCGACAGAGCAGATCATCATCATTATATTATCATCATGATCGTGCACATTAACAGCGTCTGGCTCTGACTTGCTGTGGCTTCCAAGTTCCACCCAGTGGCACATGTGCGCCGCAGACTTTGACTTCGACAACGCAATTTTCTTCTGGCGAGTTTTCACTTCGATTTCCAATATATATATGTGTGTGTGTGTGTGTGGTTGTGTGTGTTGTCATGTGATTTAAGGGTACCCGTAAATCACGACGCTTGTCTAATTTCGTCTCGCTTGAAATTCTCCGCATACTTGCCAGCTCAATGGAATTATTTCTTCATTTCGAGCCTGTCAAGTGCCTCCAGCACTCTGTCCCACATTTTCGCACATGATCGTCGCACTCTATGTGTGTATCTGCCATTCTCTCTCTCTCTCTCTCTCTCTCTTTCTCTCTGTCTCCATCTGTCTCCCTGTGTGTCTTTCCATGTATGCATATCGATACGGCTTGGTTTTGGCGCACCATTTATCGCATCTTTATCTGTCGCCTGCATTTGTATCTGTAACTGCATCTCCATCTGTGTCTGTGTCTGTGTTTGCTGATCGTACAACTGTTGGTTACTTACTTTGCATGCTCAAAGCTCAACCCCTCCACACCGCTCCTCTGTCAACAGTTGCCTCATTCGCTTATTGCAAGCGAGCGATCGATGATGCATGTTTTGCCGATCCTCGATCGAGCATAACATTTACAGACATATCAGCCAGATCAAGTCGCACACTAGCTCTGGCTCATGCCCAAGTTGTTGTTGCCGTCTTGTTGAAACCACCAAGCGATCGCTTGTCGATCGTCGAGTAAGCTGACAGAGCTACCAACTTGCTTGGACAAGTTCTGCGACAACTGAGACAAACTACGCCGCAGACGCGAAAAGTGAAAGTAGTTGATTACCCAGTCACTCAAATATTTTGATATTTTTGTTCTAACAATATCAAAATATAATACAATATTATAATAATAATATATAATAATAAGCATTAGGTTAGCTCGTTGTTTATTGTTCACTTTTACACTGTCAATCTATGGTTAATAACCTTCGCTGAACTCTATAAATATATAACTATTTATTACAGCAATCATATATGAACTATTTATGGCTTTGGCTCCAGGCGAGCTGTAAATTTGTGATTATTTTTCCCTTGCGGATGGCGCCACTTGCCCGACACGCCCCACGGCCAAGCCCACAGAGAGCCACACCTGAACAATAGGTGAAAATCCGAACCTGTCGTTACGCTGAAAGGGGCGCTGACAGGTAAAATGTCATGCGGACATCGAGCCATAAACCGTTTGGCATGTCATCAAAACAATGGGAGGCACCTGAAATCACGCAATGCGCACAGAAATTGAAGTTCCAATTTCATATTCTATCACGGTTTGTTTGCATGCATGTGT
Organism: Drosophila arizonae; assembly: GCF_054131065.1. Classification (NCBI taxonomy): domain Eukaryota; kingdom Metazoa; phylum Arthropoda; class Insecta; order Diptera; family Drosophilidae; genus Drosophila; species Drosophila arizonae. The sequence continues at coordinate 18,064,395 of NC_142922.1, read as the reverse complement.
ATGGGTTCAAGTATTACCTTTTCTGTGCTCTGTCGAGAGTTAATTTGGGAATGTCACGAGTTTGACAGGCATTCGAATGTGCTTTAACTAAGTTTTATGACACCAATTATTTGATTAAAGCTGGACTAGTTGACATTTCCAACTGTCAGTTACTAAGCAAATTAATTACCTTCAAGCGGAACTAGCTCACGCTTGAACTTATGCTAGTAGAGCTTGTATATGTCTGAATTTCTTGGCAACAGATTGAGGAACTCCTTCGAGCAATGCGCATTACGTACACTTTATTTGCTTTTATTTGGAGTTTATTTTTTGAACTAGTTCATTTTGCTTGATATTGTACTAGAGTTTATATGTGTGAATTTTCTCGTAAATTCTTAGGAAAAATTCTTGTCGTTTTCATTGCCTTTGTTCCGTCCGAAATGAAGATTTATGCATATTCCTTTAGGTAAATGCGAATTGCAAACATTTCGATACGCAAATAAACAAAACTGCGAATCATTTGAATTCTGAATTTCGCTGTCTTTGTTCGATCGCAAACTTTAATTTGGAAATTTCATTAGGATTATGGGGTAGATTTTCGCACATGCCCAACGCTGACCTACATAAACGCTCTACTTGGTCCGTCCACACAATAGACTCGATCCAGCGTCGGGCGCTGTGCCTCTCAGGTAACTCCTATGCAAACGCAGCTGGACACGAACTGGACTCATTCTTTGGGTGGTTGCGCTCCAGATCTTGTAGATCTCAACCGAAATGCATTTGGTGTGATTTTAGGGTCAGTTTTCGTGAGTTTGCGAATATTTGATGATCGGTTTCTTGTATGCAAAACATTGTTACAAATTTTTTAAGATTATCAAAGACTTTTTTGTGGGGTAAGAAACTGTTTTCCGTTTCTTTTTTTGTGCACGCAGTCATAATAAGGCGTAACGTGTTGTAAGGAATAGAAGCTGGGGTCGAAATAACCTCAATTAGGTCATGTTGACCTCTTGAGTATGTGTTCTGGGAAAAAGAAAACTCAAGAATAATAGCAAGGCAATAAAAAATTGAATTACAGGGATTTGTATATATATGATGTGTATATAAGAGAATGGACAATATTTGATTAAAAGTTTGAATTGAATTAAATTAGAGCATGATTTATTTTCATGTATCTCTATAGACTATCTGAATTATTATACATATTACATATAATTTGTACATGTTATTATAAGAATAGTAACATATTATTAAAGTTCTTATTTTATATTCCATATAGCTCAATAATCAAGTAAATTTTATTTTTTTGTGATTTGAGTTCTTTCTTAAATTTCTTATATGGCTAAATTTTTTCGTACACCTGGCCCTCGTGCTCTACATTTTGCCGCCAAAAATAAATTGCAGAGCTGACAGCTAAAAGAAAACCCCAAAATCCGTATTCAAATGCCGACTTCACGCCTAATCAGCGTCTAAGGCGCTGGACAAAGGCGACTCAGCATAATTTTTGAGACCAAAGGAAGAAAATTCGAAAATCCGAGCACAAAATGTAAAATTGTCAGGCAATCTTTTGGGTTGAAACTTCCCTTAGAAACATGAACTCTGTCAACAGTGATCTTTGACCTTTACGCCTGAGCAGCCAAATCGCCAGACATGCAAAATAATGCATATGAGAGCAGAACGGACTTCAGGGGTGCAACTGGACGAAGGGCGCGCGGCTGCAGAGTAAAGGCACAAAGAGAAAGTGATATGCATATATACATATATGCTCTGAAAGTAAAGTACAGTTTATATAGTTGCTATCTGTGGAGCAATATCAAATTTATTACGAATTTCCATCAGTTGGCCATAAAAATGATATCAAAGGGTAATTTCGAAAACCATTTCAATGAATTGCTGCCACGAACTAAGGGAAACTTTTCAACTAACCTCAGGTGATAGAGCTCATAAAAATAACACTTGAGATCTATCAATATTTATGGGCACCAGCCCTGAACCCTTTTAGCGTGGAGCTCCTGTGGATGGACGCCCCATATAGAAATCGCCACCTCAATAGGCGCGACTCAAGTGGAGTATGCCTGGCATTTTGGGCCGTAGAACTTCATAGATCTGTTGACAGAATACTTAGGGCACTGGCGTGGGCGTGGGCGTGGTCGTGGACGCTGTCTGGAAGCACGCGCCATCGACAGTTGCAGGCTGGGCCATAACTTTTCCAAGTTGTCAGAGCGTTTAGCTACTTAAGCACTTGAGATATCATTTTTGGACGTCTGCTCATTCTCTCTCTCTCTCTCAATCACTCGCTCTCTCTCTCTCTCTCTCTCTCTCTCCCTCTCTCCATCTTTCTTCTGCTCAGTCTTAATTGCATTGCTTTGATGCCACACATGTCACACACTCGAGAGTCAAGTTGGCGCTTCATTTCATTTTCGAAGGGAGTTTCGCTCTTGTTCTTCTCCTCGTTCTCAGCGTGTTAATTTTTGGTATTAGTAAATTTATTTGGTTTTTGGCAGAGATTTCGTCGCTGGAAAATTTATTAGCACATTAAGATAAAAATGTAGTCGTTTATGTCTTTGGCTCCATGGTTTGGATGCCTCTTCAGTTGCGGCACTCGTGCCGCTCGCTCCGCTTGCATTTGACATTAAATTTTATTGCCTTTTTTGCTGAACGTGGAAGGGCGAGAGGCGCGGGCGGGGCGTGGGGCGTGGGGCGAGGGCCGGCTCTGTGCCTAGGGGCTGGGCGTGGCATTATCGCATCATTTGCTCGTCATCTGCTCCTCCTCAAGCATTTGTGGAATCTTGTAGTTCCGTATTTTGAATAATGTCAAGCATCTTTATGCTAGATTTATTTGGGGCTTACAGCATTTTGGGCGCGTTCTGTGGGCCCAAAGTTGGATTGGCAGGTGCGGTTCGTCTGCGGCTATAGCTTGAGTGCGTTTCGATACAATAATGGTATTTTTGAATGCATCCACTTAATGGCAAACAAATTCGACAAATTTGTTCAGCCAAGGTGATTAGAGGTGGCCTTAGCTATCCCTGAGTGTTGGATTAGGCCGAAAGCACGCCATTCATATTCTGGAGTTGATTTCCATTGTTCAAGGAAATTGTTTAACCTTAAATTTATTATTATAACTTTAGCCAAATATGAGTAGCACCAGAGAGATATTTAGGAGTATTGAACTATTTCTGTTCTATTTTTATTTCTATATAGTGGAGTTTACATAATTTACGTTTACAAAGTAGTTAAAGTTAAAATATATACATATATATCTAGTTACAAAAAAATACCCTTAAAATCTCAGCTAATCAAATCTCCGAATTTATTTGTGCTAGAAGTAAAATGAATCTCAAGCTAAAAGGGACTTGATCCTAAAGTCTTTGAACTGGTACACTGAACCCACATTTATAATAACTATCATTCGAGTTCTTTTCTAGACTGTTCCCATTAAGCATAAACTGTGTGTCCTTTGCTTGTGAGAAACTGTGCTCTGCACTTACCTCCCCCGAGCTAAACACTCGAAATTCCCATAGAAGGATAACGCAGCAAGTTCCGCTTAGGAAGTCAAGCTTCCTGCAACGGTTGCAAGGCTGCGAGGGTGCGAGAGTGCGAGGCTGCGAGGGTGTGAGCACTCGAACTCCGCCCCGACTCTGCGGGAGGGGTGGCCCGGCTGACAAGTCCTGAGTCATTTGGCTGGGCTGATTTGCTTTGCTGGCTTGTTATCCTGTGCACTATGCCTGTCCGACCACAGATTGAGTGCATGACTGACCGAAACAGGACTGTGGGCTACCTTGACGAGCGGACTAACTGTCTGACTGACAATTAAGCGACACACAGCGGAAAATAGACGTCGCGACGTGGCATGCAACATCAAAGCTGCGGCCAGCTGTGGCAGGTTCGTTTGATTTTCCAGTTGTTCGTCACATGACAGCAGAGACAGAAACAGAGAAAGAGACAGAGATAGAGACAGTGCCGTGTGAAAAAGTGACTTGGTGATTTTTGTGTACCAACAGGAAGTTGACGCTGCACAGGAAATGTGATTTGTAGTTTTCATTTCTCCTTTTTTATTTCAACTATATTAAAAGTTTGTTTGTTTTAGCGTCGCGTCGCCTGAAGTGTCCTGCGCTGAGTGCCGCCCGTGTCCTGCGTCTGACACAGGTGAGCGTCCGCGTTGAGTTGCGCTTTTTTCCACAACATTTTCAACCGCTCTTAAAGTCAGGCTGCATGACGGGCCGCCATTTTGTTTTGGAAAAGTCAATGCTCCAGGTTGACGCGGTTTTATTTGACAACGCGTTCCACTTTCAGCAGCACAAAGCCAAGCCGTTGCCGACATGGATACTGATATTTATATATACTCTCAAAAAATATGCGACTTAATTGTAAGGTATATTGGGGATTTGAATGTTGAAATGTGAATCACATATATTATAAAATTGATTCATAAAATATATAAAGAGTTAAGCTACTAAGACGTTTTTTAATAAATCTTTAGCAATTTATATAATTTATTTATATATTCCAATTATTTTTCTTTAATCCTTACACTATATATAGGTGTTCAGACCTTTATATAGAACATATCATAGATTCTCTTTCAGTTATATTTTCTTGTAATCATTTTCTATTTAAGAAAGTGAAGTATCAACTGCAATTACTAGAGTATTACTTAGTCAGATATTATTGCCCAAGTTGCTCTATTTATAATTTTATTTACTTCAGGCATTTACAAGGTTCATTTATTGCTTATATTTCCTATTGCTTGCTCAGTCAGGGTATTTATAAGTTCGTCAGTTTTATAAATCTAGATTTATAAAATTTTTCATTTCCTTTGCTCCTTTTTTTTTTGGCGCATGTCCTTTTGCGGCTGCGGCTGCGGCCTCAAAGGCGGAAATGTCGGGCTCATGTGTCGCCGTGTGCTGCTGATGTTGTCTGACTGCGTATATGTATATGTGTCTATATATGTATGTGTATGTTTGTTGTTGTCACTGGCAGTTGCAATCAGCATTTTTGCAATGAGCAAAAGGCTGCCAGAAAATCATTTCTTCACATGAAAGCATAAATGTGTGTGTGTGTGTGTTTATCAAAAGAGTCAACTGTGCGCAACCTGGTTGCTCTGCGCTGAAATTTTCAATTTAATTTTCCTGTGCCTTTTCATGTTGTTTGCTTTGACTTCAGCTCCGCTGCCTGGCTCTCTATGTGCGCCTCTTTTTGACGCATGACAACGCGCCAGTGACAGGCGCATGTCCTTCTGCCCAGCAACGGCTGCACCTACACACAGCCTTCACTCCAGCTCATTCCCATTCTCGTCCTGGCATTCTCGTCCTCCTGCCGCCAGAGGAAACGCGCACGCTGCTCATTTGTCGCACATTTGGCTCGTCTGCTTTTACTTTTTCATTTTCTCTATTTCGTTCTTTTTTTTTTGCAAGAAATTGAAGTGTCAGAAATTTTGACATTCGAATTGTGCCTTATGACAGATCGACTCCAGGCCAGAGGTGGCACAGCAAAACGCATTAGCACAGAGCACAAACACCATATGGTTTATCTCTTTACAATTGCTCTGCACCTTGGCGGCGAGCAGTCTCTACGATTTCCATTTACATTATAAGAAACATTTCTTAAGACTCACGTACAGTTCCCATACATGAAAGATGCTGAAAATCCAAGACTGGAACTTTACGATCTGCTTAAAACTAAGGAATGGTTTAAGCCTTTAATTATTATATAAATATGGTGTAATAATTTACGTATTTGCTAAATGATGTTCCAGAAGGAATATATTTTAAAATATAGATCCATTATATGGTAAAGGTATCTGCATATGTTAGGCTTAAGACTGTGGATGAGAGCTTAACTTCAAATGTAATTCATTTTGAAAAGCTTAAAAAAGTAATGAAGAACCCCTCTGAATTACTTAAGTTTTTCTATACTTTGCAATTGATTTACTTTTTTATTTTTATTAATACATGACTTGCCTTGGGTTTTCCAATGAATTCACAATATTATTCAATTTGATGAAAATATTAGCTAAATAATTTACTTAAATAAATATGAAACGTGAGTTTAATACACAGAACAGGCAGTTATATCATTTACATACATAAGTAAAGATATTTCAAGCCTACGTGAAAGTCAAACCTTTATCCCTAGATCCAAGAACAACCCGCTAAACCGAAAAAAGGGGTTCGGCTGTGGGCCAGCGCGAAGCTAAAGAAAAATTATGAATTTATGCAGATCGTGTTGTAAGGGAGCGACAAGGATTCATTTCGTGTCATCAGTCAACTTGATGGTGTAATTATATGAAATTACAAAAACAACAACAACAACAGCAGCAGCAGGAGTAGCAGCAGAGCAACAGAGCAGCAGAGCAGCAGCAGCTGATAGCCAAGTTCAAGTGCTGTGCAGAGCCGTGGAAAGTGTTAATAATGATGATGCCGAAACTGGATGCTGCCGATGCTGGCTGCAGCCGAAACAGGATCTGCCTGCCGTACACAAATGCAAATAATTGACTGTTACGCGCCTGTTAGCCTGCTGTGGCCGGGCAGTTTATTAATTTACATGTCAAACGAAACTCGCGAAGGCGACATAGACAGAGAGAAAGAGAGAGAGAGAGAGATGGAGAAAGGAGAGGTGGAGAGAGAGTCACTGTTGGGTGTCAAAAGGTGAAATTTCAAACCAAAACACAGCTACAAACTGCATCAAGAAATTCATATCCGACAGATACTTTCCTGTTCCAGCGAAACTAACACATAACGAGATTTATCTTCATTAAAGTTGAACAAACGTTGTGTTTTCTTCATCTTCTTCTTCCTCATTTTATGGCCGGCAGCAGTTCCGGAAGTGCACTACCTGTAAATAGTTCCAGGTAAGGCGGTCCACCTCAAAGCGCTTGACAGCAACAAACAAACGCTGTGTTTGGCCAGCGCCAACAGCGCCAGGGCATTGCAGTTGCAACCGTCAGAGAGTCAGATAGTCGCACTCATAGATGCGAGCAAATTAGCAAGATCTTTGGAACAAAGACCCACCTCACAGTGACCCAAAGTTGTCACCAAATTGAGCTGCAGGTGTCAGCGGGCCTGGTCAAGATGTTACCATTAAAAAGCAAACAAACACGTCGCCCAGGCCGTTAAAAAGCCATTAAAAGCCATGAAAAAAACATTTGGACGGTCGCTGCTCTAGAAACAAAACAAAAACAAAACAAAACAAGTAAGAAAGCTCCAGTCGAGACTGCTCGACTAGGAGATACCCTGAACCCTCCAAGCTGATATTCTAATCATTCTGCACTTCTTTTATGCACACATACATACACATGCTTCCACACGCACGCATAAGCCTGCGCTCTGCTAACTGCGCAGTAAGCAGCGACTGCGCTTGGGCTGCGCTGCAGTGTAGGCAAAATTATGAGAATTTATTTGTTAAATAATTTCTTTTGTAGACATACGATCTTAATGAAACTTTTAGAGCGTAATCATATGGTGAATATGTGTGTATATTCCAAAGCCCAAGTCTCTAGTATTTGAAATACGCTTTTTACAAAAGTGATGGTGAGGGGGTGAATTTAAGAGTGGGGGGTAAATTTTAACAAAAACCGAAATTGTATAAATTGCATATAAGCATACATTAAAAATTTGGAGACTCTAGCAATAAGGGTGTAGAAGATATAATTTTATAACTGGTTTTCGATAAGGTTTTTTATCGATAAAAAAAGATCGGGATGAGTTATCGATTTTTAATGATAAACTTGATATGCGCGCTGTAATTACGAACATTTTTAAAAAAATTTGAAGTCTCTAGCTCTTATATCTTCTGAAATCGACGCGTTCATACATACGGACGGACGGACGGACGGACGGACGGACGGACGGACGGACGGACGGACGGACGGACAGACAGACGGACAGGGCCAAATCGACTCAGCTCGTCGCCCTGATCAAGAATATATATACTTTGTGGGGTCTGCCACGCCTCCTTCTGCCTGTTACATACTTTTAACAAAACCATTATACCCTGATTTCCCATTTTCAATGGGTTCAGGGTATAAAAAATGTATAAAGTTATAAATGAACAAACAATTTTATGAGCACCACGAGTCAACGCTTGAGGTCCACGATAAGTTCACTGAAATAGGTTTTGGAATACTTTTTTAAGTGCAGAAACGCCGGATGTCTGTGCGGATAATTAGTTATACGGAACTCGCGCGCCACTTGGGTTGGCCGCGCACTAAGAAACGCTTTGAAGGATGCCCGCAAAGACGGCATAGTAATAGTAGTATAGCACTCGCTTTAATTGTGCTACATTAGCTGAGAAAAGTCAAAGGTTTTGCCAACATAGAACGAATAATTTTAGATTGTGCGAAAATGGAAAATGCGAAAAACTTTCTAGCGAGAATATTCATCCATTAGCTGCTAACAAGGCTGACTCACTTTAGCACTCGATGGTTGGTTACATTTCAACAAAATGGCTTCTTGGCAACTCACGCAACACACACGGAAATGTTGCCCTTTCAAGCCTTGACCCTTTTTTGGCGGAACTGTTGCAATGTGAGGCGCACAAGCGACTGGAGCCATTTTGAAAATATTCGCGCAGCTTGACCTATGAGGACAACTGGGACTCGGACACTCCCCTGGCAGCAAGCCGGCCAAACGGGAATGGAGAGGAGAGTAGAGGAATGGAATGGAAAACTGCGCACTTTGGGAAGGGCGCGCAAAGCTAATTTGAATATAAAAATCATTAAAATTCAACGTGAAAACGTCTTAAGTTTCCTGCTGTTTGCAGGACGAGTGCTCAGAACTCGAATTCGTACTGGTTCGCTTACTGTGAGAAGAAATGCTCAAAAGTACGGTGCTGACCTCTGATCCCGTTGGGTGTCCCGAGCGCGTCCCAAAGGACATGCGAAAATTACGTGCGTGACTGACCAATGCGCTGACCAATGTCCAGTTTGTAAGCCGACCGCTGCACAATATCCTTTCGCGCAAAGGGATGCGCGCTCAACTCGTTGTCCTTCAACTGTCCCGTCTGAGGATGGGCAGCGACAGCTACTTGCCTACTGCCTCATGCTGGCGTCTTAATGATTAATAAAGTCTAATTTATGAAAATAATCTGTTTGCCTCTGCAATGGAGATTTGAAATGGCAGCCGCCTATTGTTGCGCCCCTTCGTATAGATGTATGTACGTATGGGCATTCAGATGTCTGCGCCCAACCCCACCAGGTGTAATTCGAATCGCAATTGCGTTGCATAACTTATCGGCCTGACAAACCAAAACAATGCCAACATCAATCAAAAGATTTCCCCGCGAAAGCTTTACAGAACAGCTTAGGCCTGTGTTTTGTATAATTAGCTAAAAAGGATTCATTATGTTCGAAATAGAATAGGATTACATAAACGCAATTTCGAGCCAGCTTTTGAACTTTGCAAAGGTGATGGAGATGAGAATAGGCGTGAGAGATAGAGTGAGCTTTGAGAAGATATTTTGGAATGGGACGGATAAGATATGTGGAGAAACATTTAAAATAATTAATTCAATGATGAAAGAGGGATGCAAAGTGAGTAAGTGAGAGAGAGAGAGACGGAGAGAGAGAGAGATGGGACAACATATTCTATATAAAGAATTGATCCTTTAAAAGTTGTATATCCAATATTAAAACTATTAATATATTGTAGTAATATTAGACATAAATATTTTTAATACAATCTAGTACATATAAATACAATATATTTTCTAAATATGTCTCTGTATATAATCTATATACATATTTCTAAAAATATATTCATATTTGATATCTACAAATATTATTCTTATTATTGTATGAAAAATGTAATTGAATTATATATTTATGGACTCCGTCACAAAGAGTTTACAACTCAAACACACGCACACACGTCAATTAAAATATAACGACCGACCTCGAAGATCTAATGGCACGTGGAGTCTGAGAAAATAAAAAACAAAAACACAAGCAAACCCAGAGATGAAAGTGCAAAAGTCAAACTAAATAAACAGCAGTCGGAGAGCCTGAGCATTCGGGCAGCCCGAATCGAGATCGGCAATGCAGATATAAATCAAACCAGGAGAATATCATGGCAGAGCGATAATATGGACCAACACACAAAGAGGAAGAAGGCGCTGAACAAGATCAACAAGATCAACCCTTCGGTGCAAACATTTTGATCTCGGGCATTAAAAAGCAAACAAAACAGCCCAAAACCAAACCCGATTTCAATGATAGCCCAAAAGGCACAAGGATGATGACGACGATGGTGCTGATGCGGATGCTGAGTGCCCTAATTTGTCGAGCTAACTCCGTTTCGAGCCTAAATGGGTTAAAGAGCCGACGAACCGCACACTCACACACTCACACACACACACGCACACTAAATGGTCCACTATGGAAGCGGAGGCTGTTGCACGCGCAGGGTCCCAGACCTTGGCCATAGGGTTCGATCGGGTGCAAGGGTTTTGGTCTCTTTGCGTCTTCAACTCGCCACGCCTGATCGGCTTAAGTGGCACATTGAAAGGATTACGAGATCTTGGCTGCCTCTTTGTTTGTTTTCTATTGCCAGCTACTGTCTCGCAACCCTCTCGCACAAAGGAAAGAAGCAACCTGGATGCTGTCATTGAGAGTTTCTTTTTTCTTTACACTCAACTAGCTCTTGAATGCTCATTGAGTTTTACGCAGCCGAATGAGACGATTAGCATAGCAATCCGATTGTGAGGATCTGCAATTGTTGGCATTGTCTATAAGGTTTTTAACACTCTCCCAGAGGGTTGTTGCCACTGTTGTGGGCGTGTGAGACAAGTTTCCCTTGCCCCTTGCCTCAGTCAACGCGACTCGAACCACGCTCAACGGGGCGCACCGTAGCATCAGCCCTTGCCAATTGTCACTATCTCTGTGGCCTATTAGACGAGCACTTGTCACGTTGTGCGAGTGTGTGAGTGAGTGCATATGTGTGTGTGTGTGTGTGTGAATTTCGAGTGCCATTGAAAAGGCGTTGAAGCGCGCAATTTTACGTGTTATTTTCGCTAAATTGCACTAATCGCTTAAACTTTTCAGCGATGAAACGAACGCAGTGCAGGGGGAAGGTGCAGCAACAGAGGGGTGAGGGCCGTAGAGGAGGCGGTCTGCTTAGTATTTGCTCATTGTCATTGCGGCTTATTAAATAAGTACCCATGGCAACGTCGACAACGACAACGGCTTAGAGCACATTTCAATTACATATTAAACAGAAATTAAATGTGGAAAAAAGTCTCAGTTAAGCTGTTCAACAAGCATTAGGAATTTTTGATTATGAGCCAATTTTATTATGCTTAAATTTGACGCACTCATGGTGAATCATGAAGTATTTGAATAATAAAGTCAATTAGATTTTGAGATAGTACATTTTAATATTTAATACAAAAGTTATCAAAATAAAGTTAGAAAAATTATGAAAACTTTTAATAGCAAATAAAAGTTTACAGCTATTTAAAAATATTAAATAAACTGAGGCAAAAACTGGAAAAGTATTTTATTTTAAATAAATACATGAATATATATATATATATATATTTTTTTTTTTTTATTGTTTTATATGTTATTTGCAATCTGTCTTGCATAAAAAAATAGGCAAATCTTTAAGCTATAATTATAAATAACCGGATGGTTAGATGAAGTCCAACGAGATCAATCCATATATTTACATATATATAATTTCAAGTATCATTTGCTTACTTTACCTCTTTGATATTCGTATTGCAATTTCTGCAGATTCAAATGTAAAAAATAAAATGAAAAAAAAAAAAAAAACTTCCAGACAAGCAAAATAATTCATATGCTATAAAGGGAGCCAGAATATACAGAGATCTGAGTACATATGCTATTTACCAGCTGTATGTATATTATATATACACATTTTTACTTATAAACACATATATTTATGTATTGCTGGCAGCCACTCAAGTGTTGTTGTTGTTGCTATTGCTGCAGACAGTTTGTTGATAAGAAGCATTTTGTTTCTTTTGAGCAACTGATAAGCCCCATTAAAAAAGAACGCTGGACCGAGGTCGATTGACCTGCTTTTAAGCGTCGACTTGTGCGCGTTCGTTTTTCATCAAAAGTGCTCTCCAACTGCCACGCTCCACCCCCTATAGCCAGCCGCACCGCCCCTCCCGACAGCAGCGCATATTTTGTTGTTTATGACAGCCCGTCAATTGTCTGTCTACAAATGTAAACAAAATTGCATAGCAAATGAAATGTTCAACCGAAATGCCTCCGCTCATAATTAGCAGCCAAATAGCACTCAAAGAATGTGTACAAGTACTCAAACTATAATAATATATGTATGCATATGTAATACATATTATGTACGACCATATGTCAGACTCTTGCCTGCCTTATCAGCGCGCTTTATTCATAATAATCGCAAATGGTTTATATAAGTCGCATAGATAGTAACGGCAAGTGTGATTGTTGTTGCTTTTGAGTTATTTTTTCTGGTATGCCTCGATTAACTCGATTCTATAAGTATAGCTCTATAAGTATAGCTGCTGCTGCTGCTGCTGTTCCATGCTGAACTTTTGGTCCTGATCTGTATGCAGCAAATGTCGATCTTTGGTGACATCAATTTTTAGGGTGAACAATTTCAATTAGGTTTACGCTGAACCGCGATTGAGATTAAAGACGCCAAAGAGCGCCGTCCAGCAGCTGCTTAGTTGAGCATGAACAGCAGCAAATCGATTGCGAAGTCGAGAATTTGCCATTGATAATTGCAATTGTTGTGCACGTTAATCAGGCAAACTAGACGTGCTACTATTTATAAACAAGCACTCTAACTAAATATTAAATTTGTCACACTTAACAAAGAATAAAATATCAAGTTGAATTAAATTTGATTCCTTAAGCCATATTTGAATACTTGTAAATTTATTTTACAAACATCTATAAAACATCTGGAATATCGAACTAGATTTCCTCCTTCCCACATTACTTTTCTCTTTGTGTAGCTGCGTTTTCAGCTGATTAGCACATACTATAGTTTTAAGAGCAACATTTCGCTGAGTGTAGCTGCGGTTTTCGCCAGTGTCCCACGCTGTGCAACAATGCCGCTCATTTTGAGTGGCTCGAACAATAGATACATATTCATATTAGATGCACATTAGCTGCCGCCAAACTGCCCTCCCTCGCCTTTTGCACGCGCTGTCACATTGAGGCACTCAGGAGCGGCTGCTGCAGGAGTCGCACGATCCCACGAGACCCAACTCCGAACCCAAAATGCAAACAAAGGTTGCTTTTTGTCTGCGGCAGTTGAGGCATAGATGGATGCTGCGCTTGCTGCTCTTCTCTATGGCCAACCGCAAATTGTCGCCAAGGAAGCTGTAAATGTTGTCTAACGTGCACCCTTGTTGTCCCACACACACACACACACACTCACACACATACTCTCACCGAGCTAACAAGATGCAAACTCTGAGATACAATGGGCTCGGGCTGGCCACAAAAATACCGTTTAATGAGCACAGCTTGAGGACTCCGTAGATCTTGTCAAAGGATATTGATATTAGCCGGCTGCCCATTATCTTGAAAATCTTTTCCTTAAGCCATTTCGGCAATAATTCTTCGGTACTTTATGCGCCGCTCGCTCTATACCTTACACACACTCTCTCTCTCTCTCTCCCCCCTCTCTCTTTTGTTTGACCGCAAGCTGTCCGTGTCGGGAGTTTCGATTGAATTACCGTTTCCTTCCGCTTCTCTAAGTCACATAAAATCTAAATAGTTTTGGGACACTCGGCTGAAGGACCCAAACAAAAAATGCAGCGATGGCAAGACTCAAAACGGACTGCTTACGATTCGATTAGATGATGTTGAATTGGTTTGGTATTCTAGATTCTATTGAAATGTGGACAAACTACAGAATATGCAAAAATTTGATTAGCTTGAGAGCCGTTACACTAAAAGGAGCTAAAAAGGAGAATAAACAGCCAATTGGAAATATTGGGGAAACAGAGATTAAGCAGAGAATAAGAAATTTAAATTATGTAAATTAAAAGAAAAATATTATAAATTAAAAATCTAAATAATTATTAATTAATTATTAAATTTTTAGTATTTGTTCATTTGCTTTCTTTTTATATATTTTTAACGCAATAGAAACAACTGAGATTATCAAACAAATAAGCTTTAATTTATGTAGAGTAGTGAGTGAGGTTTAGCCTCATTTTCGCATTTTTTCTGCTTTCCTTGCCAGACAAAAGGCGTAAAAGGATAATGCTTAGGACACTCGAGACTCATCATCTGTGCACTTCACATGGATGTATAATTTTATATGCAATGAATGAATCGCTATAACAAAGCCAATTGCAAACCAGCTTATAGATCCATTAAATGGATAAAAAGTTATGAATGGATAATTCAATATTTATAAAAAAATAAATGTAAAGCAGAAGAGAATAAATCGAATGACAAAATTTAAATATACATAAATTCAGATTAAATATATGCGAACTTCATTTGGAATTACAGTATAAAATTGAGTATAAATGGGGCGTAGCAGGAGGTGATAGATGGCTTGGGAAAGTGAATACCGAAATGAAGGTTCACATATTGTCAACCTTCTGGTCAGCACCTTTGTAGCTTTTGCTCTCCATTGATCTGGTCAATTTGTGAAAGATTTCACACCCAAGACGCGCACATCATTAATTACGGCCCTAATCCGTCAGCATCCATCAACAGCTGAAGCCTTTCGCTCGCCTCTCGGTGTCCAGTTGGCAATGTCCATCGGAATCTGTGCATCATTAGGCGCAACTTTCTCACACTCAGCCAGGACGCAGGATAATAATTAACCATGCCAAAATAGCGAAACTGACCATCAAGACCGTTGCATCAGTCAGTCAGAAACTATTATCTCTTTAATAGCCATAAACACACGCGCTGGCCCTGTAAGGGGATACTTTTCATTTCAGATGGATTCCGTCGGCTATTATGTACCTGGTTGAATATTTCATAATTTTCTGTCTGCTGTCCAGTTTGCAACCCTTTGGTATATTCTTATTCTTATTTTTATTTTTTACATACACACATCCTTTTTCTTTGCTTAAGCCCTTTGTTTCTCTCGCCATTGTCCGGTTCGGGCACTTTGCATAATCAATAATCCTTGACGCTGGCTCCTTTCACATTGTCGCATCGGCTGACCAGCGAGCCAACACGTCTGAAAAGATAAATTATGGTTTGTAGTCAAATTGAAGGCAAACAATCCGCACAAAGACGCACATACCGCACGGGAATTGTGCCTCGGCTCAGCCCAGGGATCTCTGGCGGCCAGCATACGGGGTAAGTCCAGCAGAGGCAGCTGCCTGCCCGTAGACTGGACACTGGTCAGAGCTGCGCTGCGCCGGCCTGAAGGGGTGGACTGTTAGCTCGCCTATGGCTCAGAACAGTCTATTTGTTTTTCTTACCCATTTGAATTTCTCTATTAATTTGATTACACTCGGCTGTTAAGCAACATAGTCAAAGTTAGCTGAAGAAGTAGGCAAGACTTTCACTGGAGCTAAGCAATGAATAAACTGTTATTCTATAAGAAATAACAATTGATGTTTCTGGTATATATTATTATAGTCAGTTATCAATAATTTATAGTAATAAACTTGGTATCTCTGTAATATATTATCATAGTCAATTGCTTATCCGATGATAAATTAGGGATGATCACATTGCTAAATAAACATTATTCGATAGAGTTGGTTCAGTTCCTAGACTATGGGAGCTGAGACATTGTATATATCCATTTATTTTGATGGCATTTGCTGATTCACAAAGTTTCCAGAGTATATAAGAAATATTTCATATTATGTATATATTTATGATCAACATATCATAACGTTTTCAGGAGGCAAACACTATCCTAAGTTTGCCAAGTCGCTGCTTCTAGGTGATCAATTGAGTGACCCGTAGTAAAATGCAAACATAATTACAGTTTTATTCAAATGGCCGAGGTCAGTTGACCTTTTGCTATTGCATCTCGTTGACTATTATCTCTGGGGTAACATTTGCTCGAGAAATGACCGTAAGCAAGTCCTAAGACAAACGAGCAGCTGTGCAAATGTCAAGACGTAAGTGTCAAAATGCTCATTAATAACAGAGTCCTTAACGCGGAATTGAAACCCAGGATGCGTTGCGTTGCGATGCGATGCGATGTGATGCGATGGGATGCGATGCAGATGCGGCTGTGCTGAAGGATAACGGGAGCTGAGCAAACACATTGGCAGCTAGCAAAAGATGGATCGATGAGAATGCAAAATTGTGAAAGTAGAGGCTAAGCCATCAAAGCAACTGGACAATGCGGAAACTTTGTCAAAGGATGTTTGCGCAAGTAAACATTGAGGCAACTATCCACAGGACATGCAGGACAATGTCTCTATGAAACGGTGTTAAATTGAAAAATTATGATAAATAGCATAATAGGAAGTTGCACAACAACAACAACAACAACTACAACAACAGCAACAGCACACATCGCAACACAGCAAACGTCCCACTGTGAGCAGTCGAGTAAGTAATATGCAAAAAGGACATAAATAGACGTCGGGCAGGACGTCTCAGGACATGCGGCAAGGGTTGCGGCTGCAAGACAATCGCGACGAGTCGAGTGTTGAGTGTTGAGTGCCGAGACCTGAGTGTTGCTAAAGTGTGCAGCGGCCTATAAAGAAAATCCTTTCGCCACGGGATATCATTTACGCAAACTCCAAGTTTGACCGATCCCCAGCCCGGCCGCATGGCAGGCCATACATGCCGCGTGTGTGTATCTCTGTGTGTGTGTGTGTGTTGGCACAGCTTTTGTTTATCTATCCGGCAATAGTTCACATAAGCTTATCTCCGTCCTCTGGCAGTCGTGCAAAATGTTTACGAAAACTTCACCAATTGCCCGGCTGGTCGAGGCGGGGGTTTGCTGCTGGCAGCCGGCAAAGGGTTAAGGGAATAGCGCCACGTCGTTGCCCAGCTTCGCTGCTACTTAAAGGATATTCACAGCTTAGCCGTGTAATGCGTTTGGCGACTGTCCTGTTTGCATTTTATTCGCCAGCGGGCGATAAATGTCACGTAAATTACATGCCCACATTTTCAGCTGCAGCTCGTCTTTCCAAATCGCAATTCCCTATATGCCAGGCGGCTATCAGTAAGTGCATTAATTTCCTTTATTGCGCTCATATCCTGCGGCGCGTATGGCATACTGTTCTTTTACTTAAGAAATGTCTGACTTGAGATATGAGTGTAATTGAGCAGAAATGAAAAGCGAAATAGGATATGAGGATTTTACTAGATGAAAGACTTAATCGACTAAGTAATCGAAGTTGGACTCCCTATTCTATATACGTTAATTGTAACTACATTACCTCTAACAAAGCCCTGGAATATCTAGCTTCAGACAAAGTTTTTACCCTATCTCAGATTTGTATGCCCAATCAAACTATTAACTGATCTTTAAGGCAGTCTTTACATGATCCACTCTCTCTCTCTATAAATAATTTAGACATCTACATGGAGATGGAGCCACAGCTGAAACGGGAACTGGAGCTGTGTCTGCGGCTGTAGTCCGTTGGCATGTGTCTATCCCCTTCATTTGCCGCCTAATCGCTGTTGACGCGCATAAATTTCAGCTTGCTGGAGGAGGCAATTAATTATAAGGGGTATCTAGTTAGAGAAGAGCGGCTGCCTGCATGGCGGGATCACCCTTTTCGGAATTTCCGCGTATTTATTTTGTCAACAAACGGATTAGGCTGCGTGGTAATACGATCGCCCCCGAATGCAGGCGAGGGTCCCCGTCCTCGTCGAAGCCGTAGCGCTGCGCGCTGTGATTCAGTTGAGGTGAGAAATTGATATATCCGAAGTGTTTCGAAATGTTCGAAAATGTTTCAATTGACAACTGTCAAAAGTCGGCGTGTCTTGCCGAGCACATGTCTAATTTTAGAAGCTGCGTCGCTCAAAGTTTCTCAGCAACCACCCCAGGAGCCGGCAGCTCCAATTAAAATTTAATTTTAAAGCAAACACTAATTGCGCTTTTTATTTTCCCTACTCGACCGACTCTATCCACGCCCCTGGCAAACCCCTATTTAAGGTATTGCGCTCGCCCTATTTCCAATTGAGCTGAGCTGCATGCTTGTTCGCCTGCTCTCCTGCTCGGCTGTCGCAGGTGGTTCATTTCATGGCGTTTCAGTGGTGCTTGCGTGCCAGGAGCCCAAACACACAGATTTTGTTGTGGCAGCCAAAGCAATTTTATAGTTTCCGGATCAAAAGATCACTTCCTGACAGGATGCTTGCAGGCTGCTCCTGCGAGTGGGCTTGTGGGAAAATATTTAGTCCTGGCTCGAAACAAATACTATTTATAGCTGGCCAATGATGTGCTTTGATATGGGTTGGCTTGAACATTACTAAATTGAAGCAGCTATGATTATGCTATAAACGAACTATGTAAATTATAATTGAACTACATGACTAGCATTTAGTAAGCTCCTTAAACAGCAGCAGTTCTGATTTGCCCTCAGCCTGGCCAAGCAGCAGAGCCTGGCACGCGATCAATGTAGACGTATTTACATACATTTCGGTTTCTGGGAACACTTGTGCTCAAAACCGCAAAACGAGCGCTAGAAGTGCACCCGCTGACCAGAGTCCGTGTCCATGTCCATCTCCTTGTCTCACCACGGGACAGCTGAAACCGAACACTGATGGTGGCGGTGCAGGAGTCGAGGCATATCCTGCTGGCAGCTACCTGCCAAGAAGCAGCACTTGACTGCCATTGTTTAACGTGATTTGTTTGGCTCTCAGTTGCGACTGCAATTAGGGCGCACGAAAGGCGAAGCCGCAGCATGTGCCCAGCGCCTGCAGGTAGCGCAAGGTGCAAATCTGATCACGGTTCAGCGGCTCAACCTTTGGCATATGCAACGATTTGCGGCACTTCCTGTGTTTCCATTCAATTGCGACATTTCGCTGAAACTCTAGACAAAATACTAATTAAGCATAAACTGACTAATTCCTTTTGTTGTTCTACTCCAGTCCGTCGCTCTCAAAATAGTCTTTAAGAAAAGTGTGGGAATTTCCAGCTAGAAATTCAAATTGGAAAACTGTGTACCACGCCGCGTTTTCTCGCGGTGTTCAAATTACGCTCATTGCAGAGCAGGCTGCGCACACCCGCGCACTGCTCTGAGGTGCCCCTCGGTGTCCGGGTGGAAAATGCATTTTTCCTGCTCGCCTGCTTGTAGTTGAATATCCTTGGGAAAGGCAAGCGCAGCAGTCTTTTCTCTTCATTGAGTCAGCATTGTTTTGTATGTTTCGTGCGCTAGGTAAATATTTAAATATTTTACGTGATTTTGGAGCAGTTGGATTTCCTGGCGACCCGGACACAGGATGTGTTTGCATAGGCAGGTTACGCTGTGACTCGAAACAGGTGTAGGAAGTGAAGTCTTCTTGGGATGAGCGAGCACTCTGATGACCTAAAACGAGAGCAAAAGTAACTAAGAGAGCTTACATATAGACTATAAATAAGAATTGGTTGACGATCTACGATTTGTCAGTTTTAGATTTTTCACCCGATCAACTCGAACGGAAAATACAATAATTTATAGAATATGTGCATAGAATAGCTAGTAGTTATAGAAAGAACAGAGTATAAAAAACATTCGACCAGAACTTGATCGATCGTTCTATCAATCTTTTCAACTCGATCAAGGTTCATTTGGTCCAGCTAGGCGCACTTCCCGTTTGGTAAACCTGACGTCACACCCTCTAACCTCGGTATGGTAAACATGTCAATAAATCATTAGATCTTGCGGCACTTGCACGTCATCCATCCACTCGAGTGTCAATAAAGAAACAGCTACAACAACAACAACAGCAGCGACTATGAAATCAATAGCCGGAAAATAGTTGACAAAGCAACCGTAAAACAAACACGCAACCAAAAATCCAACACCGAAAACACCAGAAATCACAAATTAGCTACACGAGTGTGAGAAACGAACCGGGAGAGAGAGAGAGAAGAGAAAACCCCCAAACGACCGTATTTAAATGAGTAGAGAAACCTCGACACATGGTAGTGTGCAGTGCTCAGTGAACATCTGGAGAGGCATTAAAAAAACGACAATCATATTCCTGTGGAGGATCTACGACAATTTGCCCGTGGAAGATCACAATTTATGGTGGAGACCCAATCGATTCCGAACAGCGCTTAACTATAAACGGGGGAATTCCTGCCCGAAGGCGTGTACTCCCTGCACTCGCTGGAATTTGTTACAGTACGAGAAAAACAGAGAGAAGAGGAGAGGAAAGCATTTCCGTGAGAAATATGTGACATTTTATTATATATGCATATGCAGTCACAGGGGCAGGATGAGGATGTGGGGACCTCAGCAGAACTTTTCCAATCAAATAAAAAACACACACAAATCCTTTGCTATCACGCCATGCTGTTGACTTATTTATGATTCTAATGAACTGTAAGCTGAGATAGGATCGAGTGTTATCTGCCGCGGACGCGCTCTGCTTCCCCGCCTGCTCCAGTTCGCAGTCGATAAGCGTGATGATGCTGTGGCTTATCGCCCAGATATGGATGCAGTTTCCAATTGAACAAATTTTATTTATTGCCCCCCCAAGCAACAAGTGACTCAATTTCCAAGAACCCGAGCTAAATCTAACTCGAGATAAGCTGGTACGCAGATAAAGATTACGAGTTAACTGTATCTGTTTATAGTCGCTGGAAACCTCTCACGAAACGAATGCAACCCTTTGGCGTTTGGTCAATTATGACTCAATAATGCTTTCAATATTTATATCAATTGTTATTAAATATTGTGTGCCAGCCCTAAAGGGTCGTTTATTGACCGCAAACCCTGCCAACAGGAGTTGGGCATTGGCAACTGTCGCTCCAGTTCCAGCACGAAACTCGACACCGTCAGGCAATCAAAGCCGCACAATGTGAGCGAATGATTGGGTTTCAGCAATTGCGACTTCGATTCGAGAGGGTTGCCTCGAAGGTGTTGAATAACCTGGTTCCGCTGTGGCGGAGCTACCTACTAAATGACACCCGATGTGGTCAATCGCGCATGCCTAATGCCTGCGATTTGCATTTCACAAGGAAGTAATTAACCGACTCGAGAAATGTAATGCTTAAGAAATCGTATAGTTAGCTTTGCATACTGAGGACCGGATGTGAAGCGTATCGCATGGAATTCGATTTGCATTAAAAGCAATAATGAAAGCCCTAAATGACAGACTCACAGATGTTATTCAGGAATGCAAACGAATCACTTAAGCAGTTTATATTTGTAAATTACAGCAGCATGACAACTGTGTGCGTGGCTCAAGAACTCATGTGCGATACGGGCGGACATAATTGGAATTCTTAGTTAACATTGCTGTCTGAGATAATGAGGAGCTCTAGTGAGAGTCGACTAGGCAAGACTTGCTCTTTTACATATTTTTTATTCCCAAATACTTTTGATTTCTTAAATAGCTCTCTCTCCCCCTCTCTCCTCATGCACTTTTCCACAATGATAACAAAAATGCATATCTATAATCTTTTCATCATTACAATTATAAGCATTTCATTGCTAAACGGAACCACAGCTTCTTATCTCAGACTTCCGCTAGTTAGCGTGCAAGATAGATTTTCCACATAGTTCCCACAACATTTTTCACCTCTGGTATTTACGAAATGATCAACGGAGACAAAAGTGTGCATACACTTAGTATGGCCCGCAGCCCATTGCTCATCTAAACTTGTGTCTCGTTCGACGACCCAGTTGCACTGCACTGCTCTATTATGATGTCAAATATTTGCATTCTGATAAACTTAGAAGATCTCGTTTGTTCTCTCTTTGTTTAGCTCGATTGTTTGGCTTTTACTGCATTACGCATACTCGCACTTCCTTCAGGCCGCAGAGCTCTGCGCTTTTGGGGGACTGTAAGTCTCTAAGTGAGTTCATTCATAAAAATAAATTTGGTGAGAAAGTCGGGGTGTATTGCGTAACGCAGTGCATATCTCTTTCATGAAATAGTTGGGACTTCAGCTAAGAAAATCTTGCCGCTAACTGCAAATAGACTTGAACAAATTTACACACGCCAGACTTTGCTTTAGAAACCGCTGATAACTGATAAATTTCTGGTTGTTTCTTGAGCAGCTGCTGCTGGACGCTTTCCCACCAAAAACGAGAAAACTTATTC
Source organism: Drosophila arizonae (assembly GCF_054131065.1). Lineage (NCBI taxonomy): Eukaryota > Metazoa > Arthropoda > Insecta > Diptera > Drosophilidae > Drosophila > Drosophila arizonae. The sequence goes on along the minus strand of NC_142922.1, from coordinate 18,042,251 downwards.
TCGAAATACTCATATACATACGTATACAATATATGGTCTGTTGGCCTATACTCAAACGGGCCTTGGCCAAGTTCAAAGGTCATATTAAAATTTTAATGCCAAAAAAAAGGTTATTGAAATTGGTGCAGAAACGAGTTTTCTATGCCCAAAAAGCAGACTGACCCATGGGAAGTTTTCGTGCAGTTTGACCTTTGACACGAACCACCCCAGGAGTAAAGCCCGACCAGTTCGGCCAGAGAGCCGAAAAAATAACAATTGAACCCCTAAACTGCAAGCTCGAGCACTAGTTAAGCTGAGCAGCTAGTCGACTAGTCGCTGGCTTATTCATATGCATTCACTTAGCATTCACATTCACATTCACATTTATGAATGCGCGATCAGAGATCAATTGTTCAATTAGCTGCCGCAGAAGTTGTTTTTCTATACGCGAAGAGAGAATTATGAATGAAAGGCGAGTGCGCGTGCGGAGTGCGGAGTGCAAAGCCCCCCTTTGGGCCGCCTCCAAAGGGCAGCCAGCGGGTGACTGCCCCCTGTCCACACACTCTCTGCCCAGCACATACTTAATCATGTTAATGCCATTAAGCAGCTTAATCGACGGCGAGATCTAAGCGCTGGCGTCGATAATCAGCAGAGCCAGAGTCCAGAGTCGCAAGCCCCAGAGCTGGGAGACCACCCAACCGGCTAGTCGTACCCCGGCCTGGGCCTCATCTAATTAAAAACCAAAAGTGCAAGCGGCTTGTAAATGTCAAGCCGATTGCCGAAGAGTTCGCGGATCACGAACTTCCCAGCCAGTTGCCAGTTGCCAGTTTCCAGTTGCCAATTGCCAGTTGCAAAATCAAAATGCATTTAACCCAAGCCCCTCCCGCCAATCGCTGGCGACAATTAAATGAAAGCCGGCAGAGATCACAAAACAGAAATCGGAGTAGGGGAACAAATTATACTCGCTGAATAATATAATTGATGTTGTGCCGAATCAACCCCGCATATTGACATTTGCCTAGTTGACATTTTAATATATTTGTTTGCGAAACTTCATTCCATTTTGGTTTCTTTTTTTATTTTATTTTTTTTTTTTACTGCGGTTTTTGCTTATGTATAGCAACTTTTGCATAAAAAAACAACTGAAATATAACATTATTTGTTGGCCGCAATAATGGCCAAATTAAAAGGGGTTAAACATTTTGCTGATCTCCTCGTGGCTGCGCGCAGCATCTCTCGGACCGGTAAGCGACCTCATGTGAGCGCAGCTCTTGGGAAATATTAGATGGAAGTGTGGACACACTCGGGAGCAAAGGGTTCGGGGCACAAGGTTCAGGGTTCAGTGAGCGGCTTTAGAGGTGACCGGAGCAGATCACTTCGTAGCTTAAATAGTTTTAGCTGTACACAGTTTTCAGCCAAACTTCAATGATTTTTAATATTTATTTAAAATATATCGCTCTTTAAATATTTGTAGGATATATTTATTATTTCATATATTTATATTATATACTTAATATTTTTAAACATATATTTAAATTAATTTTAAAAAGTATAATAATAATAAACATATATTTTTATAAAATAATAATTCAATTATTATCGAGGCGGGTAATAAAAATGCTAAAGATAATTTAAAAATTTAGATTAAAATATAAAAAAAAAGTATTGTAATAAATATCTCAGATAAAATAAATATTTAGTTGCTTATAATATTCTACAACTATTTCAATATGATAAATATATGTAAACCCAGCAAATTCATCCTGGTCTAAATTAAAATTAATTCAATGCTGTTGCCCTTATTTTTGCTTTCATAGAAGATATACAAAACTATTATAAATCTCTCTGTGCCGCCTGGTGGTAAAAGGAGCCGAGATATCAAACAGAAGCCACAGCGTTAATCACCTGAACATAAAGATATCCACGCCTTGGCTGGCTCGAATGGCCAGAGGACAGTTTTGGTTGTTTCTTCGGTCATCTTTTCTTTTTTTTTTTTTATTGTGGCTCTAGCATCTGGCCTCGAGGACAATAAACCAATTTAAACGCCCACAAAATGAGCATGAAATTGCTTACGGAAGGAAGTTCGTGTGCCACAAAAACAAGGCCTAAAACAATTGTGGGCCACTACAACTAACATAGTTGTCCGAGCTAAAGAAATTTGTGGTAATAGATGCACAAATGGCAAAGGAAATATGCCCGGCATAAAAGGCTAAAATGACTCATAAATATGGCCAATTATTCTTGCTAACAGCCACAGCACACGCTGGGTTTGTGTGTGCGTGTGTGTGTGTGTGGGCGTGGCTGTGTGTTTTGTGTTGTGTCGTAGGTCGCTCTTCGCAGTCCTTTCGTCAGCACGTAAATCAAGTCAATGCTGGCTCAGTAGGTGTTGCCCATTGACCATTGTCCTGGCTTCCTGTGACTCTGCCAACTGCTGCTACTCCTGCTACTCCTGCTGATGCTGCTGTTACTCCTGCTGCTGCTGACAAAGACATCAAAACCATGCGCCCAAGGGCTTGCCAACTATTTGGTATGCCGTAACTTGGCCAACACCCACGTGGCAGCTGGTCTCGGCCAACTAATGCGGTAATTAGATAATGCCTCTAGCCCTGAGACACGAGCCCTGCCTCGACGGGTTAGAGATCTGCAATCTGCAACCGTAATGCGATACGTGAGACGGACCTACCGCGGCCCAGGCGCAACGCAGCTCGACATCATTGAGGTAGCTACTGCCACCCCTTTTTCTCTCGCGATGTATCAATTTCGTGATCCTTTTGCCAGCATCCTTTTGAAATCGAAAACCGCAAAACATTAGTAAACCCATTTCAGTTATTATTTTTCGCTCTGTTATCTTTTATTGTTCTCTAGCCGCAATTGTATTTTTATCAAGCAATTTGTGCAGTCAAAAAAAAAAAAAAAAAAACCAAAAAAGAGATGCCATGTCCCCGAAGGGGTTTGAGCCATATGATACTTTATTAGATGTTTTGATTAGCTTAAGTTTTTTATCGTTGACAATTTGCAGAGATTTGTAAAATTTCGGAGATTCGAACTAAATAATAGTACATATGTGATTAATAGGAAAGCTTTCTATTATCAATTGAGAAATATATTACAGTTTGAATCGGTGTAAGATGCATTAGTTTCTATCAACTTAAACCACAGTGAAAATGTCTCTTCAATAAAAGAGATCATAGATAGAGCTAGACTCTAAATATTTCATAAATATTTCACTAGTATCATCTACTCTAACCAAGCGAATGACAACTATGAGAGAGAGATAGAGCTTACTCCGCAGTAATCAATTGAATCTCAATGAAATTTGTTGAGTTTCCTTCAAGACTTTCACTCTCACAGCAGTTGCAGAGAAAACCCTAAAGACAACTAGAAATGACAGACTTTCCGTTACTTTCTCCAATTGCCACCTCATTAATTCCAAACATAGCCTTGCAGCATCCATCGAGGGCAACCCTTTGGCAACCCATCTGACCATTGGTCAAATGTCAGTTAGAAGCTCAATGCCAACTTATGTTTGCAAGCGGCAAAGGGCAGCTGTCGGCTTTAGGCAGTCGAACTGAAGCAAGACTCGAGATGCTGCGACCCCTGAGCGAGACCCTAGCAAAAATTAAGATCTTGTTTGGCAACTATGTCAAATACAATTAAAAGACACAGAGAAATATAAAGAGATCCGTACATAAATGCAATTTGATGGAAATGCCAGCGAAATGTCAATCAAGGAATTATGAGCACAGAAACTTAGGATCTGCGTTACAGCGAGAATTGAGGTATACATTTCAATCTTATGGTTCAATTGGCTTCCCCTACTTTTACATTTGGGAAGTTTCCTTTCTTACCATTCAGCGAAAATTCATTAAAAATTTTCACATTTTTTACTCAAAAAGAATTCAAGTTTTATCCCAAAGACATGAAAACAAGAAAAATTTGTAAAAAATCATGCAACGACATATATTCCCGAAATATATTCAATTGTCCATAGCTTTGACGGTCTATGCAAATGCAAGTAATGCCCGAGGTCAGCAGAGGTCAATGGCGGACCGTTATTGTTGTCTTTGGCCGAAGGGTTGGTCGTCTTATTTGTCCAGCTGCCGTCGCGAAGCTCAAAGATCTTCAGCTCTGATTTTTCATTAGAAAGTCATAAAAATGAAATCGCAATTGCCTCTGGCCGTCGAGGCTTATTATGCGTGACAGTCCACAAAGCATTCGTATAAGCATGACAATCGTATCGCCGCGCACATATCTTCTGAGACATCCACCATATGAGGCTTTGATTGCGCAATCAAATTCGAGGCAGATGTCCTGATGCCTCGGCCACTACTTCACACATCCCGATACTTGCCTAATTCAATTAGCACCAAATATCGATAGAGCTGGGAGGGGGGAAGAGCTCTTCAGCCCTTGTCCTAGGCGTTGGTGGTGGCGATTGCGCTCGTTTTTATGAGGCGTGTCTAAAGGGGCTGACAAAAGTCAGTTGGCACCTTCGATTGAATTGATATTTCGGCTGTCAGCTATGCGGAATATGGAGCTCTGCTTTACGCATCATATATATAGGCACTATAAAAGTGATTTTTGCTATAGAAATGAATATTATGTGATGCTAGGAGGGCAGTTAATTAGATAAATGTAAGTATATGTGAGCTATTCCATGGGACTTTGTCGAACAGCTATCATAAGTTGGGGCTGCAAGTGTAGTCTGTTAGGAGAGAGCTCTTGAGTGAATGAGGAGTAGTCGATGATGTATGCTAAAAATTATTTTTAGTGAGTTTATCATACAAAAACAACTTTGTTGAATATAAGATGTCAGATTAGATATATTTATGTGTATGTATATTTATTTATTAATCTATTCGATTTGATGCAATTAATTAAAAGTTATTTTCTTTACTGTCTTTTGTTAAAATTTATAGAGTAAATTTATCATATAAAATAAACTCAAATCAATCTATATCTAAATAGCAGATCTATGATATATGATGAATTTTATCCATATCCATTTACTATTTAATCTTAAAATTTTTTTTAATAGAAAAGAAATAAAGACTTGAAACTGATAAAAAATTTAAAAAATAAATACATATAGCAAAATATCTCTTAAGCGCTATCAAATATCAAATCTCACTATCAAATATCAAATCTCACTTCGCTTCACTTATCTCATTTTCTTCATTTTTTGCCCAAGAAAATCTCGTTTTAGGCGCGAAATGGATTTTCTTTATTCCTGCAAAATTATGAAAGAAAATGCGCGAAAATTTGTTTCAGATCGCTTCCGCAGATACGTATTGCTCTTATACGCTTATGCCTCGAGCTGTCAATAAATATTTATGCATTATGCGTAAACAAAAATAATAAAGTCAACTCAACAAAGGCGCAAAAAAATAATAATAACAATAAGGTAAACCGGAGACAAAGCAATTTCTGAAGTGTGCAAAGTAGGAAGAAGAAGAATATGAAGAAAACTGGGCGCTGCCCGACGACACGCGGCTTTTCTTTGCACATTTCCATACCCAACTCACAGAGTTTTCCATTTTCAGGAGCCGTCAATGAAAGAAAGCAAATGAGTTTTGGAAATGAGATGAAATATTCAAAGGGCGACGGCTGCTGCTGCTGCTGCAGCATATGCAAAAGCCAAAGATGCAAAAATATTGGCAAAGCCTAAGAAACTGGGTCAAAGGTCAGCAACAGTCACACACGTACACACGCACACGTACGCACAGCGATCTCTTTGGGGTGCAACAATTTTCTATGCCGTTGCATATGCAAAAAAAAAAAAAAAAAAAAAAAAATGCCCTAGTTCGGGCACGATCTTGATGTGCCGCTGCCCGCTGTCCCCCTTCTCCTCCTGCCGACCAGCCTGCTTTTCCGTTTTTCCGCTTTCCGCTTCTCCCTTGTTACGCTTGACATTATTTCTGCCCATTTTCAATGCATTTTTCGCTGCAAATAATTTGGATTTCGCATTTTATAGTTGCCTTTTTTTCGATTTTCCAACATTTTTGCTCAGCTTTTCCCAGTTTTCCCGCAGGGTAGGCGTAGTTGCGTTGGAAAAGTGCGCGAAATTCAACGCATTTACACAAATTTTTGGTTTTTGGCTGAAAGATCATTAATTATCATTTTTATCTGTTGCTGTGACTAATTCGATTTTTATGTGCTGAAATGAAATTCCTTTTCTTCTTCCTCCTTTTTTTTTTAGGGTGTGGAGGTGAAAATAGCTGTTGTTACATTTGCTATGCAAACAAAAAGTAGAGCCTGAAAAATGTTTTTAAAAATGTGTATTTATTTCATGTACATACATAGATGGAATTGGAGAAAAACATTTGGCAGAACTGCAAAGAGATTAAATAGATTAAGGAGGTTTACAACCTTTTATTGTAAATTATAAACAAAAGTTTTAAAAATATGTTGTCTTATGAAAATCTCTCATAGCCAGCCAATATATAAATATTCTTCTCTGAAAGATATAGACTTTAATATATGTATAATATATAATGAGCCCCTGCAGAAATAAAATTTCTCATTTAAATTTCATTAAAAAGTGTCAAAGAAAACAGGTATTTTGATGTTAACTGTTAAGTTTCTCAGGAATTATGCATTTGCAACGGTCAACTGTCCATCATTTGCCGGCTCTGGCTGCTGTTTCCCACCTTAACTGGACCAAACCGCTTGGCACCTCTGAACCCGAATCGCCTCTGACAACACTTCAGGGGCAATTAATAAAGAAAGTTCAAGATTTGAGGAAAAAAGTAAACACACTTCTGGTTCTTAACCCCAGATACATATGGGCCAAATGGACCAGCATCTCTGATCTCTCGAGATCTGCACCCTAAAAGCACTAGAGGGTCTCGACACTCATCCCTTTCTCTTTATGAACTCTTTAACGAAAATTAATTTTTTTCTCGTCTTTTCAACCCAAAAAGGAAATCTTTTTTGTGATGAATGAGTTGCAGCATCTTTGTGGCAAGGGTCGTAAAGGGCTATTTGTTGAGAGGAGAGAAGGTTCAAAGCGGTTCAAGGGGTAAACGGCGCTTGTGTATTGGCACAACAAGTTATTAATTATAGCTGTATGTGAACCTTTGCGGCAGCCCCTCGAGAGGGCAACTAAATATAGCAAAATGATTTCATTGAATGCGGAATTATCTGTTGCCAGCTTATGTCACAAAGTCTACAAATTCCGAATAATTCTTTTTATTTATTTTGTATATTTTTGGTAAATGTTTAATCTTTATAGATTTTCGCTGCTGCTGATAAACAGTTCGTATTTTTGACTGTAAAAATCTCAATATTTTATGGCTACTTCAAGAATAAATAAGCAGAAGCCCGGCGACAGAGAGGCACACGAGAAATTCATTGCTCAACGTGATAAGCGGCGCGGACTGATAAGCATATGCCACAAAAACAAAGATGCGACTAGAAACCGTTAGACGCTGGCAAATGCTGCGTGTGTGCTCCACTTGGCTGTCGCCTGCTCGCCTCCAACTAGAAATTTTCTCATCTCTCTTGCCTCAGCCTCGCTCTCGGCTTCTGCCTCTGCCTCTGCCTTTGTTTCTGCCACTGTCTCTGCAATTGGCCATCTCGCTCGCACACCCAACGAGGCGCCACACAATTGGAGCAGCTGAGGTCTTACAGTGCAAGTCCGAAGGTTAGAGTAGCACACAATTTGATTAGCAAATAAAAAATGAGCGCCAGCCGCTGCACTGCTCTGCACGCGCTCTCACTCACACGCACGTACACACAGCCAAAAGCACTCAAGCAAAAGGGGCGGCGCTCCGCGTGAGCAGGAGAGCGTGTGTGCGAGCGAGTGAGTGTGCGAGTGAGTGAATGAGTGAGTGAGCTGTGGCCTGCTGAGCACCTTAGCAGCGTTTGAGTTTCGTTAAATAATTCTTATTCGAGCTTAACAGTGAGTCGTTTACCAATTGGCTAAATTAACAGCAATAGGAAATGTTAATCAACAGCATTCTTGTTGCTTATGTTTTATAGGAAATAGAGAGTGCAGAATTATAGGAAATGAAAAAACATTCAACTTCATTTATATACATATGTATGTATATGTTAATATATGTGTATATATATAATAAATCATAGCGAATATTTAACAGAAAACTGTTGAATACCAAAAATAAAAGTTTCTTTGGTAGATCATAAATATTGTTCCTGATGCATAGATAAATTTGGATTTGGTGTCCTGCAGAGTGTCAAATTGTGAATGAAAAAATTGTGAAATTCCAATGCGAATTTTCTATTAATTAACAACCTTTCAGAGAGGCATTCGACCGGTATTCATGCAGCCCGCCTCCAGCTCGAAGCTGGGACTGAAATCTCGCCTCACCTCGCCAGGCGTTTGTGCCTGAAATAATTAATGATGTTGGCAACGCGGCGGCGTCTCAGCTTTCTGGCTGTGCAAATATTAGCAAATTATTTTAGTTTTAGAAAATCTCCACACAGCTGAACGAGATGGAGGGAGGAAGAGAGGTAAAGGAATCCTGCTCCTGCTCCTGCTTCGATTCCGGCTCCTGCTGCAGCATTCGCTGTTTACTGTCAGTTTTCTCAACTCTCAAGACAAAGTCGAGCATCCCCTGATGCCCGTCTGTGGGAGGGAGAGGTACGAGGGGCACTAATGATGTTGCTGTGTGGGTTTTCCATTCCATTTTCCATTTTCCCTTACCCGTTGCCCTTGCTGCCAGCAGCATCCATTCATTCACTCCTGCCCGGGACTAACTGACAATATTTGCACTTTTCCGTTTGGTTAAATGTCAACCCGGAGCCAAGGCTCTGTCGTCGGCCTTTAATTGTTCCTCTTGTCAACTACTTCGAGTAATTAAAAACACCTTTCAGCTCAGCTCAGCTCAGCTCAGCTCTGCTCGACTCAGCTCAAGCCAAAGATGTTCCACATTCTGTCTCCCTTCCTCTCCTTCTGCCTCTCTCTTTGTCTCTTCTGATGGCATTCTGTTTGATTAGCAAATTTGTCAAATTTGCCACAGAGAATCAATTTATCAAAGGCTGCTAATGATGGTCGATAGCATCAAAGATATGCGATCAATTACTCCAAGGACTACAAGGGACCTCGAGTCTAAAGACTGAAAGACTCTGATTTATTAAGAAAGCATAGCCGAACTTAACATATCAATGAATAATATATATCTTTGGAGAATAAAAATATATATAAATAAACTAGTTTAGAAAATAATATATGATTCAAAATCAAAGGAAAGGAAAGGAAAGGAAAATACTTTCCCAAATAATTTTCAGTCAAAAACGCATCTCAATCAAGTATTAAGCGAATTCATGAGAATTGCAAAGGAGAGCTGCAGCATTAAATTTTAAAAACTATTTGATTTTTTATGGCGTATATACCTATATCTATATATATAAACTGTAACTGCTATTATAACTACACACTCTATAAATATATATGTATAAACATAATAAAGTTATATTTAATCTACATAATCAATTATTTAACTGCTATATCATATTTACAGCTATATCTATTTGATGTATATGTATTCAGTAAGTGAAAAATGTTGTAAAAAAAAGTGCAAAAATATGTGGAATATATGTACGTATATATATTAACATATGGACATTTCTCCAGAAAAGTATACTTTTCTTGGCTTTTTGTTTAATTATCTTGAAAATGCATCAATTATAATTTGAGTATAAATAGTAAAAAAAAACATATATTTTAAATTTTTACATTATTTCTTTCACGCCAAATATGATTGAGAATCGCAAAGAAAGGCTAACAGAAATATGTTGTCTATCTATGTTAAGAATATAATATAGTTTACTGGCTTTCTCTCTCTCTCTCTCTCTTGCTCTAGCTCTCTCTCTCTCATCCTCCCACTCTATATACATACATATATATTTCTTTATTGTAGGCGCAAAAAGTTTTTAAACGCTTCTTAACGCTCGCTTGGCGCGTTCGCCAAATGCCTGAATAATTAAAACGCAGGACATATGTAAGCAGGATAATAACAATAACAGCCGCAACAACAACAACAACAATGGAAATAATAAACTTTTGCCACGATATGAATGGCAAAATGTTGGGATATATCACATATGCATATGCTTGGCTGGCGCCTGTTGCCAAAGGCAACCATTATGGCTAGATGATGAAGGGAGAAAAAGGCGAGAAGAGGAGTGGAAAGGAGAGGGGGATGTTGGAAGTCAAAGCGCGTAAAGGAGCGAAAGGATAAAAGCCGAATGTCAAAATATGGGCAATAAATGTGCTAAGCAGGCGCAGCAAGATGATACACTTGATACACACACACACACACACACACACACACACACACACACGCACACACGCACACGCATGCTGAGCTGATGAGTTAAATGGCAAATGCTAATGGAAATGTGACAGGCTGAAGGCAGCAGCTGCCTGAAGACCACACACACATGCAGCATACACACTCCCACACCCACACACACACACACTCACAAACTCAGAGAGACGCCACGTGAATTTAGTGGTTCCGGAAACTTGATGGCATTTGGGAGCGAGTTTTATTGCCGTCTTGAAAGTTTGCTTACGCTTGCGAGCATAAATGAAAAGACGCGAATTCAAATTCCTGCTGAAAGCCACCCAACAGGAGGTGAGTGTGTGTGTACGTGTGTGTGTTGTCTTTTATTGTGTGTGCCTGCTGTGTGTGTGTGTGCCAACTAAACGTGCCACAAAGCCAAGTCGCCACCCGTGCCTTAATCTAAATCAGCGCCGCTTGGCACTCCGAAGGAAGAATTTCGAATTTCTGGTGCCTTGGGACGGATTCGCCTAACTGGCGTGTAAATATGAATAGCAATAGCAATTCCCACGGAACATATGTTTGTTTATTCATTCCACTTGCTGTTTGCTGTTTGCTGTCGTTTGGAGACAAACAATTAAAATGTGGATGCGGCTTTAATTGAAAATTAATTGCAACTGTCTTCTGGCGGAGCGCAATTTCCACCTCCTCACGTTTTTCATTAATTCTAATATATTGTATGTATGGGCGCGTGTGTGTATGTGTCTAATTATGGCACAAGTTTGTGTTTTATATCTTGCTTTATAGGAAAAACAAAGATAATAATGTGAGAGAGCTGCCAGATGAGACGAAATGCAAATATAACTTATGAGAATTGCATAGAAGAGCGATACGTATTAAAATGTAAAAATGAGAATTTAGTAGACGAATATTTATATACATTGGGAGTAAAATTCACTGGATTACTAGTCCATATTCACATTAGTAACTCATGAGAATCGCATAGCAAGGTGATGTGTCATAGAATATATGTCAATTTAGGTTAACTTTTAGTGGCAAATGGATTGCACATGTATGTATGTAAATAAATGTATTATATATATAAGTTCAAGAAAATCGGAGTGAAATGTGATGCGATTACTAATGTGGAACTGAAAAGTCTAATGAACATAATTGAAATACTAACAAATATTGTAATGAATATAATAAACAAATACTAAAGAAATACTAAAAAATTTTATTGTCATTATAATAAACAAATACTAAAAAATACGATACAGAATTTGTATAAAAAATTATATTAAAATGTTAATCCAACTTGACATTGAGAAGGATATTTTAATAAATTGAATATTATACATATACTAGACTTGTTTTAAGAGACTTTATATTAACACATGAGAGCTGAAAAGAAGAGAAACTAAGCAGACGAATAAAATATAATGTACAATTGAATATATGTATCATAAATTAAAACTCATACGATCATTTTTAGTTTATAGAGATCGGAGTCAACTCAAGAGGACAAGAAACTTGTGCAAGTGAATAAGAACTCAATTAGAGAGTTTCAGTTTGATTAGTTTGCAGTGGGCATCAGCTATTAGTGCGAATCGAGCCATTCCATTGAGTGGGGTGAGTGCAAATGGAATTTAACCTCGAGCGGGGTGTGGGGCGCAATAAATGAGCAGCTATTGGCTACTGATTGTTGAACTCTTGAACTGCATCGGTACTTAATGGAAACGCAATCAAATAATTGCGCAAAGTGTGCCACAATCAAATATAGCAACAAATTAAGCAACGCCAACACCAAATCCAAAAACAACAACAACAACAGCAGCAGCAGAAGATGAAGAAGAAGAAACTAACTGTCAATGCGGTTTGCTTCTGCCTGCAAATCGATAAATCGACAAAACCGCAACAAAAATCCAAGAAGAAGAAGAAGAAGAAGCAGCTGAAAATAGTTAAGAGACGCGAAATAAGTTATCCGAATGCCCCCCACAACCGGCGTCTGGCTGCGTCCAGAGACCAAAGCGATAAGTTTACAATTGCTTATGACTTCAATTAATCTGTGGAAAGCGCCTACGCGCTGCAGTTCATGGGCGGAGCACAGGGGGGTGGACGAAGAAGAAGAGAAATTGAAATAGGAGAGAAAGAGAAAGAGAGACAGAGTCGAAGCTGAAATACGCTTACTGATAGGCAGCCGAATCGACCTAAGAAGGGTTTCCCTATGTCAAGTCGATTCGATAGGAAAATCAACTCAATTGCCCCTCGAATTCTCCTCCTACTCGCTCCCAGCTAATATATATAATTATTACTATTATATAAACTAAAATATATATATAAGATAAATTGAGAGAAGATATGATGTTTAGCTTTTTGTCTGTTCCAATTCTTTATTTTCCATTTTCCTTAAGGATTTTTATAAATAATAAAAATCATAAGAGAAAACATTGTTAATTGATCTGACTTGTTACCCCTATCCCAATATGATAATTTATTAATTATACCATTTATTAAAGTGACTCGATTTCCATTCACAAGCTGCACAAAAATATTAAAAACGTTAAAAAATTAATATTCAATATAACATTGAACTCTATTCTACTTTAAGCTTTTAGCTACACATAATATACTTTTGTGCAAAAATTCATCACTTGACTTATTTATTTAAATATATTATTATATGTAATATACATATATCTATTACCAAGCCGAATATCCCAATTTCCAGTGTTTCATTTTGTAGTCAATTTCAATTTTATATTATTTCCAATCTATAATAATTAAATAAATATATATGAATTATGCCAGTCGAATACTTACATATGTTTCGATATATTAAAAAAAAAAATATTGAAATTATTTATTATTATATTTATCAAACTAGTAGCAGAAAAAATGTATATACAAATTTTAAAAAATATATATTTAAAAATTTATATACAAAATTAAAAGTTTTTATTTATAAATATTGTATTTTATAATTTTGCAAGCTGCATTGCAAATCTGTTTATATATTCTCAAGCTAGGGTATTCGGCTGCATAGTTCACACACAGAAAATAACAAAAATTAAAAAAAAAAAAGAAAGGCTATACAGGCTAGAATTCTGCACGAAAATAGAAATTGGCAAGAGCTGCGTCTGCGTCTGCGTCTGCGTCTGAGTTTCAGTTTGAGTCTGCGGTTGAATCGGCTTGGGCCCTCGCCTCGTACAGTTGCAGGCGGGCACTGAGGCATCGCTCAGTTCTTCAGCTTAGCTCAGATGCAGACGCAGTCGCAGTTGCAGTTGCCGCCGCAGAACACAATTGACCTGAAATTTCATTGAAGATGCGCGCGGTCTGCGGCCAGGGCCACGGTCAGAGGCACAGTTAGAGGTGGGAGGGGCGGGCGGAGTTGTTGCTATTGTAGATGGGTGCAAAGCTTTGAAATCTATACAAAACGGTAAATTGCTTAGTCATTTGGCCAAGTTGCTGCGTTGATGATGCCACAGCCACAGCCATAGCCATAGACATAGCCATAGCCATAGCCTGGGTCTCAGCCTCAGAGACCTCGACAGGCGCTGCCCGCATCGATGATTGTAATCATGATCATTATAATTATTTGACTTTGGCATTATTATCAAAATGAAATCGCATGCTGAGTGCAATGCGACCCACACCACACCACACCACGCCCTGCACCGCCCAGCAACGCCTTGCCAAAGTCCATGCTCATGTCCAGCATGCAGCTCTCTGGCATTCTCTAGCTTCTCCTCTAGCTCCCTAGCTCTGAGCCCTATTTCACACACCCACGCGAACGATGCTCGTCTGCAGCGCCACCTCCACTTGCCCAGCTCCAGCTCCAGCTGCAGGTGAGCGGGCGAACAGGTAAGGGAACGTTGGTCAGGCTAAAGCTGAAATTGCTTTCTTATGAGCTGAACGCTGAGCACTTCCTATGGCCACTTCGACTTATTTCTTGGGTAATTTCGATGGGAATATAAGAAATTGTGGGAGAATGGAAGAGCCTATTGAGTTAGGATAGGGCGTCGTTTTATGTGCTAACTAAATTGAAATCAGGCCAACTGAAGTTGTCAACTCCTTTCGGTAAGAATGCCATTTTAACTAGCTTAGCTAATCATGCTCATTCTTGTAAGTGAATTGAGTATATTGGTTTTGTGCAATGTCTGTCTTGATAACCGCTCATCTATGGACTTTAAGACCAACTCAAGATCAGACAAATATAGCGCATATATGCCCACTGGGGGTGTGGCAAATCCGAAAAGCCTTTATCTTGCAATTGCGAAAGAGTATTCTGCAGTCGGTGGCACCCAATAGCAACATTCTTACTTGCTTTGATATCTGTATGCCTAGTCTAAGACACGCCTACCATATGATAAGCTAACTGAAAAGTTCTCAGATTTCTATACTATACCTAAGTTTAAATAGTCTTTATAGATACACATTTTGCTGAGGGGGGGGGGGGGGGGGGGTGTTCCGATACTGAGATACGCCTACTCACAGATGAAGATACGCAGTTGCTTAGATACACACAGAGATTGGCCAGGCTACCAATTTCTATATAGCTACATCATATATGTTTATGGTATATTCATGTTTATAGATAAGCATGCCACGCCTACTTCTAGATACTTTATATTTATACATAATAATAGATACGCTTGCTCCGAGCTGCTTATGTGTATCTTTATCTTTATCTTTATCAACAACGCACATATATTACATAAATATAAATTTCTTATAAAATATATTATTATATAGTCTATCTCCCTGAACTAAAGTCCAAGCATATTTGTTTTATTTCTGGCAGTCAATGTTAGATTTAACAATATTTTTTCTACTGCATCAACAAGACATTTATGGACTTAACTTTAGACCCAGTCCTCAGGCCATTGATAACATGTTTATTAATAAATACATTTATTTAAAGCACACTTTTTACTACAGATTTGATTGTGAATAATATGAAATAATTCGCTTTGCTATTGTATATAACATATGTATATATATATTATTAAACAATCTCTACATTCATGGCATATATCTACATGATTTTCCTTATAATTTGCAGCTCTAATTTAATTTGCGCTTGCAATTTTCATAATTCGAATTGATTTCGATCATAGCTTGCAAAAAACTGTTAACACTTTTTCGTTGTCTGCAAAAAAGTGTCTTTCAGTGACACAGGCAAAAAATACTCAGACAGAAAGTGTTTTTGTCGCGTCTGGCTTAGCTCTCTCGCGCTCTGAGGGAGATAGTTGTTTCTGTTTTCGTTTCCTCAAGTCAAACACTGATCGTTTGCTTGAGTTAAATGAAGTAACGGTAAGTTGCGTTTGTATGGGTAATCACGCGCGATTGCTGCGTTCTTTTTGTATGTATGTATGCGTGTATTTACATGCACACGAAGGCAAAAACATTTTCTGCTGAGTTTGTTAGTCAAAGTGTTTCTTGCTGAGAGCTTTGTGTGAGAGAAAATCGTGTTAGTTTTACGCGACACTCATGTGAGTGCGTCACACGAATGAGTCATCGCACTGCGTCTGAGCGAAACAGATGCTGAAGAAAAACAGAGAGTGACGCTCAGAGAGAGACGTGTCTACACAATTTTTTTTGAGTATGATGCGAGAAAGAGAATAAACGAAAAAACGCTCAACTCTCATTTGCAAGCTCTGATTTCGATATCGAAACGGAGCACATGAGCGAGTTAAGTGATTGCAGGTGTGTGCGAGAAATCCTTGGGAGGCTCATTTTCAATTTATGCAGAGACAAATCAAATTAGCCAAAGGAAAACGGAAAATGAGCTCAGATGCGGCACACACACACTCATGTGGGTATGCGTGTGTGTGTGTGGAGCCAGGTGCTCAAATTGCCACAGGTAGAAATAAGTCGCTGCAAGCCGAAATTCAGCTGCAATTGCAACTGCAACAGGAACCACAAGAGGTTAAGCGAGCAAAGTTCACGAACGTGGCACATGTGTGTGCGTGTGTGTGAGTCTGTGTTAGCTGCAACTGCATCTCAATTTCAACTGCAGCTGTGCAGTAGCGAGCTCCTATTTGGGGTCTCGGTCTCGGTCTCGGTCTCGGTCTCTGTGTGGCTGCCGCCGCTTCCAGTCGCTATTCCCAGTTCCAGCTCCAGTCTTCATTTTTTTCTTTAGCCACATTCACTGCGTTTGGAAAACTCTTGACCTTCTCACGCGTCTGCAAAGATTTTCATAATTGTAAGCGCCATTTCATTTATTTTGCTTCTCTTTTTTTGGGCAAGAGAAAAGTTGATTTTGAAATATGATTAGGCGCAACGGAACGTGTTTAAAGTTGGGAAAGTTGATCGATCCCTATATAGGCTCTTGACTGTCAAGTCTATATCCAACTTGATCTCAGCGAGATAAACTTGACTTTCATTGACTAAAGTGCAATAATATTTGATCTGATATTCTTAAGACTGCAACCCTGACCAGAATTATTATCGTATACTTTAGCTATGTTCAACATTTATCCAGATCTGCATAGCATTTATTTAAGTTCGCCTTATCTTGGGCAAATTTATGAAGATCGCGCTGCACTTGCAGGCAGCGCATTCATTGGATTCATTTAGTATAAAAGATAAGGCTCTATGGATTGCCAGATATTCGTAAAGCGCTGACTGACAAAATGCCAACATCGAAATATCAACTGCTCGTGCTGAATCTCTGCCTGGCTCTGCTCAAGACTCCCATAGTTGAGGCGGGCGAGCAATTGCCCTCCCAGCAGGAGCAGGGGCAGGAGCAGCAGCAGCAGCAGGATATCTTTCGCATCAATGGCGGACAGCTGATGAATCAGTCGGTGCCCTATCAGGTCTCCATGCAGATGCAGCGCCGCGGCGGCTGGCGTCACTTCTGCAGCGGCTCCATAGTCAGCGAGCAGCACGTCCTCACCGCCGCCCACTGCGTGGACAAGCTGGAGCTGCAGAGCTTCAGCGTGCTCGCTGGCGTGCTCAACTGGAGGCAGGCCGGCCAGCGGCACAGGATCGTGGCCAAGCACGTGCATCCCCAGTACACAATGAGTCCACGCATCATCTACGACATTGCCCTGCTGCAGGTCAGTCCGCCGTTTCAGCTGCAGCTCGCCGAGATATCCACAATACATTTGGGTGGCAGCGAGCGTATTGGCCGGCGCATACCTGTCCGGCTCACCGGCTGGGGCTCCACACTGCCCAGCAGCACGGGCGCTCAGCTGCCCGATCGGCTGCAGGTGCTCGACTATCAGACCATCTCGAATGAGGAATGCGCCAAGCGAGGCTTTCGCGTCACGCCCAACGAGATTTGCGCGCTGTCCGCGCCGGGCCGCGGCGCCTGCATGGTGAGTAACTGACTCGTTCCACTGAGATTCGCCCCAGCTAATGCGCATCTTCAGGGTGACTCGGGTGGTCCGCTGATCTTGGCCAGCGGAGGCAGCAGGCAGCAGCAGCTGGTGGGCATTGTGTCATATGGCAGCTCCACCTGTGCCCAGGGCAAACCTGATGTCTACACGCGCATCTCCAGCTATTTGCCCTACATCAGCGCGATCCTTAACCAGGACCTGCACAAACAATAAATTCCGCAACGACTTGCACTTTGTCTCATTTCGTTTACTTTTATTTGGTTTCTTGACTCATTTCTTCTTTTATTTTTGTTTTGGCTGCTAATTAAAAATCTTGTTCAATATTCGCCACAGTCGTTGGCCTGGCAGCATCTTCTGCCCGGCCTTAGGCCCAGCCCTGGCTCAGGGTCGGCTCTGGCCCTGGCTCTGGCTCTGGCTCGGCTCCAGCTTGTGGACCATGATAAATGAAAAAAGCAATTTATCGCACATTTAACTCAATTCAGTTTCTTTATGGGCAGCCGAAGCGAGCCGGCGAGGGGCAGCGGCTTCGAGCTGGGGGCACGCCTTACGGGCATTCAGCCAGCCAGCCAGCCAGCCAAGCGGACGGACGGACAGACAGACGGCCAGGCAACTAGTCAGACAGACAAAGTTTCGCTAACACGCACGCTTCACAGACTGCAGTCGGCTGCCCCCTTGGCCGGTTGCATGCCACATGCCGCTGCGTGGAACCGTGGCACGGCTCTTGTAATTCGATATTAGATTTTATGTGCGACAAATACGAAGTGCAAACATTTTTATGTTCCCTCAATTTCTATGCTGCATTCGTATTTGTAGTGGAACCAAAGCGAGAGATGGCCCAAGCAGCTCTCCTCTTCAGTTACATAATTAAGTTCCAAACAAATAATACGGAGCTCACGCTTTTCGATTTGACTGCAACAGATTGGCTAAAAGAGCCCCAGATCCAAGAGCTGAGCTTGCTTCCTGTAGGCAACTCAATTCATTCGCCTTGGAATGAATTAAGTCGAGCTTATCGCAGCCGAAATGTAAATTCTAATTCGTCTATTAATTCTTTTCATTCCATTTGTGTTTCGATGTAATCTATAACTATTTTAGCCCCATAAAGTCTTTGCTAGTTAAATTTATGAAGCCATCCCAATGAATGACGTCTTTTGACAACACGTCAACCAAACTCCCCGAAAGTTTTTATGGCACTTGGAGGCTAGGCTTGGCTTATTCGAATAACATTTCTATTTTAAGATGAGACTCGACTGCTGTTAACTAAAAAGTAGAAATATTTAAGCTGCTTAAATCATATCGAGGTGGCATATTAACTAGTTTTCGATGTTAAAAACTATACATAACTGAATATTTATATGGTTTGTTCTTAGCAGGAGGTATTAGTTATTTCTTGGCTAAAAAGCGAGGTAGACCAAATACCAAAATAAATTTATATAATTTTGCTGTATTTAAATTTCGATTTGAAAACTAAAATGACAAAAATTTAATATTTCTATCATGCGAGCTGTACACAAAATTGCCTTATAATTACTCTTACTCATATCAAGACTTTGTCTTCAAATATTCCTTTCAAAACGCATGCCTAATACTTATACTATACCAATAATGCATAATAGACTATAAACTCTTCTGAAGTTTTCCTAGTATGCTGAGTAATATTAAATATTTATATGGAACTCTGATAGTCCATGCCCAGTACCACCCCCAATCAAATAATATATATGGTCACACTGTCCGCATGACAAATCGTTCCAATTCGCTTCATTTCGAGTTCCAGTTCCAGTTAAAGCTGGTAATGCCTAGAAAATATATAGCGACTAAACAACTACGTACTTAGTTATGAATATGAATAAGAATACAAGTCTGCGCTATTGTGAGTGTGCAATGGAGCAAGAGGCG
Source organism: Drosophila arizonae (assembly GCF_054131065.1). Classification (NCBI taxonomy): domain Eukaryota; kingdom Metazoa; phylum Arthropoda; class Insecta; order Diptera; family Drosophilidae; genus Drosophila; species Drosophila arizonae. Next base: position 18,022,780 of record NC_142922.1, on the reverse strand, counting down.
CGATATGGGGGTAAAGAAAGGCTGAGAGAAGGAGAGCTCAAGCGAGAGAGTGAGACTGGGAGATTGGGCTTGGGTATTTGTTAGACGCTCGTCGCTGACCGCATAAATTCATTTAGATCAATCAATTCAATTTGTTTGTCAATAAAGCCTAAATGAGTATTTCATTTAAACAAATTAAAATTCGACCCATTTGAATGTCGCGCAACAGAAATTCCAACTGAACCCGAACAACAACAATTAAAATTGACGTCGAAATGAGACTGGGATTGGGTCGAGAGACTGCAGACTGAAGCCAGAAATCTCTGTATGCATATACATATGTATATATATGCATCTGCATAAGTATATATACACACATACATATAGTTATGTATTGGTATATATATCTTTGGCTTGGCTGTGGTCTGGCAGCCTTTGTTGACTTTTCATTGTCAATTAAAATCAAATAAATTTATTTGCTGCTTGACATTCGCGTTTTTCGCTCACTCTCTCAATTCCGATTCCGATTTTGATTCGGATTCAGACACAAACACAGATTGTGCCCAGCATCTGTGCAAGTGCATTGGGCAATATATTGTTTTGACCTTCTTCTCGTATTTATGGCAATTTATTTAGCTGCGCTCTGCAGCAAATGCGTCGAACCCTAGAAATAACTACTTAGCCTTGCCCTGCTTGGCCACGGCTTCCATGGCCTTCTTGACTGTTTCGGGATCACCCAGAAATTTCATGGACGTCACCGGCGCCATGCTGGCGTCTAGCTCATAGATAAAGGGTATACCCGTCGGCAGGTTCAGCTCCATGATGGCCTGGTCGGAAATCTTGTCCAGATACTTGACGATTCCCCTCAGGCTGTTCCCGTGCGCGGCAATGATCAGCTTCTTGCCCTCCCTTATCTGGGGCACAATCACCTCGTTCCAGTAGGGCATGGTGCGCTCGATGGTCAGCTTCAGCGACTCGGTCTTGGGAAACTCCGCGGGCTTGGGGCCATCGCAGTATCTGGGATCCTTGGTTATGCACTCGTAGTACTGGTGATCCTGCTCCATGGGCGGCGGGGGCGTGTCGAAGCTGCGACGCCAGACCTTCACCTGGTCCTCGCCATACTTCTTGGCAGTGTCCGCCTTGTTGAGCCCCGTCAGACCGCCATAGTGGCGCTCGTTGAGGCGCCACGACTTCTGTATCGGTATGCCCTCCTGTCCACATTCCTTCAGTATGATATCGAGCGTTTTCTGCGCTCGCGACAGCACCGACGTATGCGCTATATCGAACTTCATTTTGGCATCCTTGATGGCCTTGCCCGCCGCAATCGCCTCCTTCTGTCCCTTCTCGCTCAGCTGGGCGTCGTACCAGCCGCAAAAGAGATTCTTCTGGTTCCACTCGGACTCACCGTGCCGCACCATCACCACCACGAACTTATCACAGCTACTCGAGCGCCGCAGCGGCTGCTGCATCGCCGCGCAGCTGCAGCCCTTCTGGTTGCCCCCGGAACAGGGGCTGAGGGAGTGACTGGCGCAAGCAAGTCTTGGTAGAACAATCATAGCTTCAAATTTATACAACTAGAAAATTGGACTAGGAAAATTTAGTGTTTGGTTTTCGCAAAGCTAAATCTGTAACTGAATAATCCCCATGAGCTTGGACGCCATGATAGCTAGATATATAGAAAATTGAGAGTGCATTGGAAATATGATTTTTTTTTCTGTTCGTGTTTAAATCTGAATATTGCAATATTTACAAAAGTATATAGATATTAACTATATTAATTTAAAATTATTAATTAAATATATGAATACTATTTCTTGTGGTATTATGAGGTCTATTGGTCAAATTACTAAATTTAAAAATTTTAATCATATATTACATAGAATCTTTATGAGCTTGGGCGCCATGATAACTAGATATATAGAAAACTGGGATTGAAATAAATTTGTAAATTATATAGGAAATCATTTTTATAGTATTATGAACTCTATTGCGCAAATAACTAATTTTAAAATTAAAATTGATATAATATATATTATTTCGTATGTCAAATAGAAAGCTCTAAAAATTTAGCAACCATTAAAAATTCGATATCTTAATTAATGAAATGAAACTATAAATATTATTTCGTACATTTAAAAGAAAGTTATAAATATTTAAATATAAATTATAGCTCTATCTTTAATATAGCGAATGTAATTGGTTTTCATGTAAGCGAAAGACCTGCTTGGATCGTTGCCAAATAGCTGAGAGAGCGTTGCATATGGGCGAGTAGAGTAAATCATTTTGTGCATAAAAGCGAACGACAGCTCAATGCAAACTGTCAAAGTGAAACGCGAGCAGAAAAGCTATTGGCTTGGAGTATGTGGCTCAGTCTATGTGGTTAGAGCAGGCGCAGGAGCCGCAGCTATAGCAGGAGCAGGAGCAGGAGCAGAAGCAGAAGCAGCCATAAAGAGCTTTTACGACCGCCACTAGGCGGCAGCTCAAATGATAAATTGTCTACAGTGGTCAGCTCTGGTGGTGCTGGCTACCAGAGATCGATGCACCACCAGCCAAATAGCCACATAGCCAAATGGCCAACAGTCTGAGCAACGCAGTCGGAGATTAGACAATTTGTAGAGGAGCTGCAGCCTGTTTGCCTTTGCCTGCAAGCGCCACTCTGCTGGCAGAGCCAAGCACGGGCCATCGGGCCATGTGGAATGCCAAGCGGCCGAGCCGAGCTGAGCTGAGCTGCGCTGCGCTGGTGCTCAGTCCGCTTTACAGTTGCCTCGTGTTAATTGAAAATTGTACGGTAATGTTGCTTATCGCCTGGCTATCAGGCGATGTCGTCGTCGTCGTCGTCGTCTCCCAAGTTTGAGGTCTGGGGCTTGCGTGTAGCATGGAGCCGTGCGGCATGCTTGGTGCCACACCTCGAGGCCTCACGCATTGGCAGAGGTGTTTGATAAACATCCAAAGTCATGTCTCAAGATTTTTGTGGGCTTTTTTCTCAGAGTGTGTGCGCTGTGTGTGTGTGTGTGTGCGTATGTCGCTTGCGGTGAAAATTTCTCAAACGCTTTTTGACAACTTTCATGTGAACGCACTTAACAAAATTTATCGCCTCGTGCATTATTTGTGGCTTTAATTGCTTATAGACGTTAAGAACTTGTCCTCCAGCTTCTTGTCGCCGCCAACACCTGCGCGCTGCGAGGGCAAGGCTTAGCCTTCTAAGCAGGGCCTTAACGCGTTGCCAGTTGACACGAAACGCGGCTTAAATGCTTTTACATATTGATTGATGGGGCGACTATTCAGAGTAATCAAGTCTATTACTGGAACAAGCCTCAACTTTTGTACTGTTTCAGTTCTTAGATGCACACACGTATTCATATATATGTATATGTGTATATGAGTGCCTATGCCCACTGAGAACTTCATTAATTTGCCGCTGCCAATTGCCTTGACGAAATTCCTGCTAAATTAAAGAGAGACAAAATCCACTTTGTATTCGCTGCTTTAGATCGTTCCCGATTTGGTTTTTATTGGACTCGTTGCAGTTAACGCCAGTAGGTTGCAAGGTACGCGGTGTTAACAAGATAAGCATCCTGTCGGATCCGCCCGGAACGCCATCATTATTATGACATTTTGGTTGATTGGCCGGCTCATGCGCGCGGCCTTGTTTGTCGGCCAACTTCTGCGGAATTGTGCGTGTGGCCGGCCGGGCTAAGAACTACACAAAAAAAAATATATATGTATATATATATATATATATATACTAGCTGGCCCGGCAAACGTTGCATTGCCCTCTATATTATTTCTAGGTAAAAAATTGTTGAAAGCTATGTTGTTCAGGCTGGGATACACTGATAAATTTATTAATCGGATTTTCATTCAAGCACCTTGTTGTAAACGACATTCTTCGTTTTTTGGTCGGGTGCAAGAACAAATAATGCGGATCGTTTGCCAACACGTGAGCATGCCACGTACAATTGACCATGAGAAAAACACGCATTTTCTAGATTGAGGCCACAAATAGTCAAAGATTGGCCCTGTGACTTGTTGATCGTCATGGCGAAGGCAAGACGAAGCGGGAATTGAATTCGTTTAAATTCAAAGGGCATATCTGTTGAGCTCATCGGAATCCTAGGAATAAGAACTTCCTCATCTTTAAATTTTCCTTTGAGTATCAACGCGTGAATCACATTGCTCATCAGTTTTCTTATCACCAAACGCGTTCCATTGCACAGTTTTGGTTGGTTTAAATTTCTAAGCATGCAAATCATGGAGAATTGCTCTTTTCATAGCTGTGTTCATTTCTTGACGCCGGTCAAGTTGTTCTTCCATATTGCCCATGAAGTATATTTGCAAGAATTTTTGCTGTGCATCTTCAATAGGTTGCAATGATCCAATACGATGGCAAATCTGGCCTTGAATCTTTAAATTCAAAGCCATAGTTATAGTTATATTTACAAACACTATTTACAGAAATCTAACAAACTACATTATTCAAAATTTTTTTTTGGCAGTCATAGAAAATAAAATTTTTAACGTAAATTACCTTAAATATCCGTCTCCAATATTTTCCGCCCCAAATTATGTCATTTGGAAACAGGCATTGTATTTTTGAGTGTTCGCTAGAAAATGTCGTGATTCTAGTGTTTCGCCATAAAGCAGGGAACGCAATGGCTATGGTGACCGCTAATGGCAATGTCACTTTACCACTAAGGCAGCACAAACCGGGCGTTTCACCAGCAAACTTCAATGCGCCACAATGCTAGCAAACAACGTCCATTGGACCAATGCAAACTAAACGATTCAAGCTGTAATCAATGGTGCAATCATATCGAAACGCTGCTCGATTCAAATCAATCCTTGAACCATTTCTTATTGCCATTTCACGGGCTGCCTCTCTTTGAGAAGCACGAATTAAGGCCCTTCTTCCCTGGGTACTAACGCGGAGCCTTTCTCGGGCGATTTCTCGCTCTTCGTCAGATAATTGACTCGCGCTATTCCGTTGCCTAATTGCATTATGGGTCCGCCGGGAAAGATTAGATCTTCTAGGACGCGGCATTTTTATTAATAGTAATACTGCCCTCGCACAAAACCATATAAAACAATCGAGAAATATAAATATAAATAATTTACACAAATTTATGTTTGAGACAAACAAATACCTGAACTTTCGAGATATTTAGCTTTTGTAAAAGTCCAAAAATACAATTTTTAATAATTAACTTTTTTTTTTTTTATTTCGAATTTTGAATTTTGAATTTTTTATTTATTTTTGATTGTTAGGTTTTAATCTTTTGATTTTTTTTTTAATTTTTGCAGATTTTTGATTTGAAATATTTATAAAGTTTAAAAGTCCGAAAATATAAAAAGCCAAAAATACACTTTTTAATAATTACCTTTTTTTTTTTTTTAATTTCGAATTTTTAATTTTTTATTTATTTTTTGAATCTTTTGATTTTTTGCAGATTTTTGATTTGAAATATTTTTCCTTTTGATTTGAAATTTTTTTTTTTTTTTTTTTTTTTTTTTTTTTTTTTTTGAATAGTCAGGTCTGCTCGAGGTCAGGAGACCGTAGACTGACTGACTACATTTGTTTATTTACTTCTACACTATTGTCAAAACTGTCACTGTTACCAAGCCTACTGGGTATAAAAAAAATTTGAACATTTGGGGAAAAAACCGCGTTTTTCAAGTATTCGGCAAATTTTTTCAGTATTTTTAAGACCCTATACTAAACTCGTTGCGGAGACAAATCCAACAAATCAAAAACCATGAAAATTGGTTCAGCCCAAATCAAGTTATAAGCAGTCATCACTTTTACACAACTTTCTTTTATATATATAGATATATATATATATTCAGCAACTGCAATTTTTATGGCCCGACCGCTGGCTTCAATGTGATTTATATGCGGCTTCTTAAAGCAACGCCGCTCGTTTTATGACCCGCCGTGGCAGAGCTCACAACTGGCTGAACCTTCACAAGACAGTAGCCCCTTTGAGGCCTGAGCCTTTAATTGTGAATTGCCCCGAAATGGTCGTTACCTTAGGATTTGTATAACCCATAAAACAAAAGGCGTCAGGCATATGCAAATGTAATTTAAATACCTCGACCTTCTCCCTAGCTAAAGCTTCTCCTTAGCTAAGCTTCCATGCTAAGCCTTAAGTTTTTGGCAATAAAATGAAATGAGAATTATTTGAGTCAATCAATTAGCACAGCAAATAGTTTATATCTAAGCCAATTAGCAATCGTAATATGCAAATGCTTCCAGCCACAATTATAGATAATAAATTAGCCCTCTGCTTGGCCTTGGCTTGGCTAGCAGCAGCAGCAGTAGATGCATTTTCTACATGCCTGTGTGTCAGCGCGATTCCAAATAAATTTTCCACCTGTTGTTGCAGCAATTAATTTTCCCCACTCGTTGCGACAATTCCGCGAGACAACAACAAGTTGCAGTTAATGCCACGGCATGGAAGTTTTGGAATAAATGTGGAGTGGAATAAATTAATTGCATGTTTTGCATAATCAGTAAATTGGTCGTTTATTTTAGTGCTTAATTTGCCAGGCAGTCGCCCAGGTAATTCCCCCCCAACAAAATCTTTGCATGAACTATAAATTATGAGTGCAGTGTAGCGGACTCTGTCTCCCTCTCCCCCTCTCCCGATCTCTCTCTCTCTCTCTCTCTCTCTCTCTCTCTCTCTCTCTCTAAGCGTGCCTTCAATGTGGCCACATGAAATACATTTTTATTTGCAAATCAGATAAGAGATCTTGGATCAGAGCGAGCAGCTTGAACCATTTGTAGATATGCATGCATCCAGCACACGGACAGAGGATATTTATCGGCTGCGTGTGCTTGTTACCTAATTGATGACAACAGGTAGGCGCTTCTGTCAACCCGGTGAGAGAATATGATTGCAGCCGCTCATCTGCGAGATATCTCTTACGATTATCTGGCACGCACACCCAAAACAGCAGGCGGCAACAGTTGTCCCACTGTGCGCGCCCAGAGCCAGAGCCAGAGCCTGAGATTGGTTTATAAAGAGAAATGCTGGCTGAATGTGATACCTAATGCAAGTTTGTTATGCAGTGTTTCTGCTCATGGCCTGGCCAAAGCTATTATAATTAGAGCCAATGTATAAATATAGATATTCTAGATAACTATCAACGGATAAGTCGACGACATATGCCGCCAAGCAAAAAGTTTCTCTCCCTCTCTCCCTCTCTCCCTCTCTCTCTCTATCTCTGCTTTTTCACAGCCTTCCTACTAAATGTAATATATATTTTAAAATATATAAATCGCCGTTGCTATATTATATGGCTAAACTTGAGATGAGTGATTTATAAAATATACATACATAGACACAGACAATACATACATATGTATATACAAAATACTTAAATACATAAAATGCTTAAAAAATACTTTAAATCAGAAACTTACTCAACGAGATGGCTCGTCTCATTAATTGCATATTTAAAAACTATTTTCTGGCTGTTTATATTAAATAATCGACATTAAAAAATAAATAATTAAATTATTTCAAGTTAAATAAATATATTTAAAATTTTTAAATATAATGTATATAAATAAAGTAGAATAAATAAAATATTTATGTTTTACTATTCTTCCGTCTCTGTTATCACATCCTATATTATCGAATATCATATTACATATATATGTTTTTTATTGTACATTATTATAGATATTTAACTTTTTATCGTACGATTGAAAGAAATATCTCAACAAAACTCACAGGCAAAGAAGTTTTGAAACTAAAATACATTTATACAATTATAATATAATTTTCAAGTGATGACTTTTTGATTATGTATATTACATAAGATCAATCAAATCATGTTATTCACATATTAACTTCAGACAAACAGCTCTTAGTATCTCAATATATGGTCGAGCCCGAGGCTTTGCTTGTGCATAAATCGCGCATTCTTCGCTTGCCAGCAATTGAATAGCATTTGAAATGGCTGTGGAGAACACTCAATTGCAGTTCTGATTGCATTGCATGCGCTTTCGGAGAGTTGCTTAGCAAATGCATTAATCATGCCAAGCGCTTTGTTGCTGCCACTTCTTGTGGGTCTCATTTTGGGTGGCATTCGACAGAGAGGAAGAGAATGCGAGAGACGGAGAAGTGGGAGGAGTGGGAGGAAGGACAGGCAGTTGAAGCTGTTTCCTCAATTCTTGGGAATGGCACCAACAGAGACTCGGCAGAGAGGTCTGTAGTCGAGAGCAACACCTACAACCAAATTGAAACGACAAGCACAAGTGGCACAAGAGAAACACAGAGAGAGGTAGAGAGAGAGAGAGAGGAGAGCAACCTGTGTGTGGCTGCAGCTTGATCTGGTTGCAGTTTTAATCAATGAATAATTTAAATATTCCGATTAAACAAGCTGCTGGCCTGGCAGCGGACATTTCTTTTAATTCATTGCAGCCAGCGGGAAGGGCAGCAATTGGAGCGCACTGGGAGCGCAGTGGAGCCCAATCAACACCTTTTTGGCCACAGACTATCTTCGTTTTTTATTTTTTTTGTGGCTCACATGTTCGATGCAAATCAAGTTGGCAACGTCTGGGCGGGCACAGGACACAGACTTGGGCTATCTCGCCGTCGATCCCGATGCCTGCCAAATGTCAGTTCCGGCCTGATTGCAAGCCAGCTAATGAATCATTTTGCTCAGCTCTACAGCTGCCCCTCTGCACGCCCTGTCCCCCTGTCCCACTGTCCGTCTGCCGGTGTGTGGCGCGAATTAATTATGCACACCTCTTCGTTTTCTGGGTAGGCGCATGTTGAGGTCTTGATCTTTGGACTACTGTGTTAATTGTTGGCTCTGGTTTTTGGCGCTCACTACGAACCGATTTGAACCCGAAATGGCTTTATTATGCCCTCCTTTTCGTCTCTTTAGCCAGGATGAAGCCAGACTCTGCCTGGCTTGGCGTCTGCCTTCAGTTAATTGGACCACCCTGCCCCGAAGCCGCGTGACGCGAAAGGATTTGAATCAGGGCCTTTGCTTCATATCGTATTCTCAGCTGTCAGGCTTAATTTGCATGCGAGCCTCGGCAGCTCTGACCTGACAGATTAATCCACGTGTTAGACTGGGGACTCTCATTGAATGAACTCTTTAGAGTTCAGATTCCACATGAGCTCTAACTATGTGGACTACGCCAGCTTTGCCAGGTTTTACCTAGCACGCAATGTTCTACATTTGAGCAGCTTATCGTTTTCGATGGAACGACCTTGTTACCTATTCATAGTTGATCAGACCGCCCACAGCTAGCGCCGCGTTTGGCATTCGATAAAATTCTAATGAGTGCTGAGTGCAACATATAAAAGCACAACAATCCCCCATCGCAGCCAGACAGTGCACAGTTCTAATCCAAAGCCTCAACATGGTCAATCAATGGAGCTATGTCTTCGTGCTCGTTTTGCTGGCGTCGCTGCAGTCCTCACTTGGAAAGCCCATGGGCACAGTTATCGATTGTAAGTAGCAGTAGATCACCTAGAGCAGGACTTAGTTAACCCCCATTGCAAATCCAAGTGGATGCCTACTTTGAGGACGCGGATGGCAGTTCGCAGGAGCGCGTAGTGGGCGGCTACGATGTGCCCGATGATGAGTATGTGCCCTACCAGGTCTCGATGCAGTTTCTCACGAAGAGCGGGAAAATGCGCCACTTCTGCGGTGGCTCCCTGATCGCCCCCAACAGAGTCCTAACGGCGGCCCACTGTGTCAATGGACAGAATGCGAGCAGGATTAGTGTGGTGGCAGGCATTCGGGACCTCAACGACGACAGCGGCCAGCGAGCCCAAGTGCAATCGTACGAGATGAACGAGAACTACGAGGAGCTAGTGACCAGCGATATAGCTATACTGAAAATCGATCCACCCTTCGAGATAGACGACAAACGCGTCAGCACCATTGATGTGAGCAGCAGTGACCTGGTCGGAGCCGATCAGGAGGTAATGCTGACGGGCTGGGGATCTGTATTTCATTTTGGCACCGGACCCTTTTCCAAGTATCCAACCATACTGCAGAAGCTGTCCTACAAGACGCTAGACAATGCCAAGTGCAAGGAGACCATGACGCAGCTGACGGACACGGAGATTTGTGCTCTGGAAAGGTTTGGCAAGGGCGCCTGCAATGTGAGTGGAAAGCTGTAGCTCGGCATTATCGGCATTAATGCAAATCTCTTTCTATTCAGGGTGACTCGGGCGGACCTTTGGTCATGGCTAACGGCGATTCCCTTAAGCAGGTCGGCGTCGTCTCCTACGGCACCGCTTTCTGCGCCTCCAACAGTCCCGATGTCTACACTCGCGTCTCCATGTTTAATACTTGGATAAAGGAGCGCATGGCCTAGACCGGAAATTCCGATTTACTACAACTGCATTTGCACATATATGAAAATAAATTCGAATTCATCAAATGACACACGCATTAATTCAAGCAGTTGAAACAGCGGCAAGCAGTTCATACAATAGTCGAGTATTTCCTTGCATACTTTCAGGCTGAAACGACAATTTCCGACAAACAGCTTATAATTTAAATTTATTCGAATGTTTTTATTGTTATTTGTAAATTATTTCATTACCTAATAATACATTTAATACCCTAGGTAGTCACCATATACTTTAAATGGATTACGGCGCTGGCTTACTGCTAAAATGATGGGTCTATTCCCGCTTCTTGCGTGAACTACGTAGCCTTCGACTGGCTGCTCAGGGTCCTCTGCTTCTATGTCGTTGGTCTCTCCACTGTCGTTTTCATCCTGGTATTCTTCGTCCTCCACATTTTCGACGTCATTCTCTTTCGTTTGTTCTTCGTATGCATCAACATTTACATCTACATCTGCATCTGCTTCTGCATCAGCATCAGCATCAGCATCAGCATCAGCATCAGCATCCGCATCTGCATCTGCATCTGCATCTGCATCTGCATCTGCATCTGCATCTGCATCTGCATTTGCATCTGCATCTGCATTTGCATCTGTATTTGCATCTGCATCTGCATCTGCATTTGCATCTGCATCTGCATCTGCATCTGCATCTGCATCTGCATCTGCATCTGCATCTGCATCTCCATCTCCATCTCCATCCGCATCTCTATCATGGTTCTGTGACTCTTGAGGTTGTGCCGCATCTTCTTCGGAATCCTCTACACGTTCATATTCCAATTCTTCTTCTTCGCTGTTATGCTCCTCATCCACTGTTGTCTTCCCATTTTGTTGCTCATCTAGTGTAAGTAGGCTCGAAGTAAAGGCTTCTGTTGCTGTCGTTAGTAGTGGAGTAGGCATCGTAGTAGGTGCTGTTGTGGTTGTCGGTGGTGTGGTAGGCGTCGTAGTAGGTGCTCCTGTTGTGGTTGTCGGTGGTGTGGTAGATGTCGTAGTAGGTGCTCCTGTTGTGGTTGTCGGTGGTGTGGTAGGCGTCGTAGTAGGTGCTCCTGTTGTGGTTGTCGGTGGTGTGGTAGGTGTCGTAGTAGGTGCTCCTGTTGTGGTTGTCGGTGGTGTGGTAGATGTCGTAGTGGGTGCTCCTGGTGTGGTTGTCGGTGGTGTGGTAGGCGTCGTAGTAGGTGCTCCTGTTGTGGTTGTCGGTGGTGTGGTAGGCGTCGTAGTAGGTGCTCCTGTTGTGGTTGTTGGTGGTGTGGTAGATGTCGTAGTAGGTGCTACTGTTGTGGTTGTCGGTGGTGTGGTAGGCGTCGTAGTAGGTGCTACTGTTGTGGTTGTCGGTGGTGTGGTAGGCGTCGTAGTAGGTGCTCCTGTTGTGGTTGTCGGTGGTGTGGTAGATGTCGTAGTGGGTGCTCCTGTTGTGGTTGTCGGTGGTGTGGTAGGCGTCGTAGTAGGTGCTACTGTTGTGGTTGTCGGTGGTGTGGTAGGCGTCGTAGTAGGTGCTCCTGTTGTGGTTGTCGGTGGTGTGGTAGATGTCGTAGTAGGTGATCCTGTTGTGGTTGTCGGTAGTGTGGTAGGTATCGTAGTAGGAGGCCAAGTACCGACTTGCCATGTTGGCCTTGGAGGCCAAGTGGGTGGCCATATTGGCCTTGGAGGCCAATTCGGTTTCCATGTTGGCCTTGGAGGCCAATTGGGCTTATGAGGTTTGTGTGGCCTATGGGGCTTGTGAGGCTTATGGGGCTTATGGGGCTTATGGGGCTTATGGGGCTTATGGGGCTTATGGGGCTTGTGGGGCTTATGGGGCTTATGGGGCTTATGGGGCTTATGGGGCTTATGGGGCTTATGGGGCTCATGGGGCTTATGGGGCTTATGGGGCTTATGGGGCTTATTGGGCTTATGGGGCTTATGAGGCTTGGGGGGCGGCCCAGATGGATGTCCTTCTTTATGATGGTGATGATGATGGTGGTGTTCTCCTTGAGGTCCCTTGTGTGGAGGCACAGGATATGGGTAAATTATTTGCGGTGGGTGGTGATGGGATGGAGGTGGCACAGACCACACAGGTGACGCCGGCTTTCCAGGGAGTCCTGCGGGTCCTGGTGGGCCTTGGGAGCCAGGAGACCCAGGCGAGCCAGGAGATCCAGAGGAACCTGGTGGTCCTAGAGCGCCTTGAGGTCCTGGTATACCAGGTGTTCCTGGTGAACCTTGAGGTCCCTGGGAGCCTTGGGGGCCAGGAGGTCCTTGAGCTCCTTGGGAGCCTGGAGCTCCGGGTGGACCCAGCGGCCCTTGTGGCCCCTGTGGTCCCTGAATTCCTTGTGGACCAGCAGGACCCTTATCGCCCCTTGCGCCCGTGTCTCCTTTATCACCCTTCAGGCCATCATCACCCTTATCACCCTTGTCGCCTGGACGTCCTGGTTTTCCGGTCATGCCTGTGCAATTCGATCGTCAGTTAATAAAGTAGAGAGCAGAATTGAGCAACAATTACCTGGGAGTCCGGGAGGACCCGGTGGACCGGGGGGGCCAGGCGGACAATTACATTTAGGTGGCGGATGATGATGATGATGATGTGGACGCGGCGGCGGCGGTGGGAAAAAAACTGGCGGCGGCGGTGGCGGTGGTGGATGATAGTGGGCAGGCCTTTTGATAATCACATTTGGTGGAGATGGCGCTGGAGCAGGAGCAGGTGCAGGAGCGGAAGCTGGCACTTGAAGTGTAATATGTCTTCCAACACCGTTGCTGTTATGATTACGGGTGGGCACACTCGATCCACCAACTATTGCCAAATCTGGAATGGCATGGGGAGGCAAATTTAATTTTAAGGATCAAATATTTAGAAGCCTTAACTCACAGAGACAGAGGAGCGCAGCGATCTGCAGCATGGCTAGAACTTATTTGCTGGGGACAACATATAATTGATTTCTTTTATACCAGTAGAACGGTTCTACCACACAAATTTGCTAATCAAATAACTTTCAAATGCCCAAACCTGAACAAACCGTTATTGAAATATAGAGCAAACCATTTTTACTTAATAGTTTTTTTTTATGATCTTATCAGCGATGGATGAATATAAATAGTATAAATGTTTTGGCTGATTTGGCTAGCTAAAACAACGAAAGAAAAAACTCGTTTCTTACGCTCACGCAAGAAATGAGAATTAAGTTGCAAGGCTATAATGACTGCAAATGGACCCAGAACAGGCAATTCAAATATTTCTGTCCACACTCTACAAGTTCATCAAAAATAATATGCTAAATAGATGTTCTTGCAGATCATTGGGTGCGCCAAAGAGCGTAAGAATTTGAGTTCAGAATTTATAACATAACATAATAGCGTAGAAAACAAGTAAGAAAGCTCTAGTCGAGACTGCTCGACTGCGAGATCCCCTGAACCCTTGGAGTAATAGCTATTTCAATTTGGTGAATTTAGGGGTGGGGGGTAAATTTTAACAAAACCGAAATTGTATAAATTGCATATAAGCATACATTAAAAATTTGGAGACTCTAGCAATAAAGGTGTAGAAGATATAATTTTATAACTGGTTTTCGTTACGGTTTTTTATCGATTAAAAAAGATCGGGATGAGTTATCGATTTTTAATGATAAACTTGATATGCGCGCTGTAATTACGGACATTTAAAAAAAAATTTGAAGTCTCTAGCTCTTATATCTTCTGAAATCGACGTGTTCATACATACGAACAGACGGACAGACGGACGGACAGACAGACGGACAGGGCCAAATCAACTCAGCTCGTCACCCTGATCAAAAATATATATACTTTGTGGGGTCTGCCGCGCCTCCTTCTGCCTGTTACATACATTTCAACAAAACCATTATACCCTGATTTCCCATTGAAAATGGGTTAAGGGTATAAAAATGGCACATTACTGTTAAAATTTCTTTTTGTTTTGTTTTTGAGCTTTTTGATTTGTTTGGAACACAATACCCTAATTGGATTTTATCGGCTGCAAATGGACAAAATGTTTCTTTTTTTTTTCAATAAGAGCCGGCGCATGAATGGGTAATAAGCATTATAATATATTGTATAATATTAGATAATAATAAATAGAAATATTTAAAATAGGTACGGTCGGACAGACAGACTAAGCAAGACTAGTTTAAAGTGCTCGCCACACTAGGGGATATTAAGTGGACACTACATATATTATTTGGGACACTACAATCATCGGTATCTCTCTATCACATTTAACATTTAATGTTATAAAGAAAGTTTCTGCAGGAGACAAATTATTCAATAAATAGGTTCCCATAGTAAAAGCCATACTGAGATCGGCACGCCAATACATACAAACAAACAACCTTGTCATCCACTTTAGACAACATATATATATAGTTTTGGGTCTGCCTTGCTGCTTCTTGAATACAAAATCATTAAACTGTGAATATAATCTAATCATTTTTAGCAGTTTTCAAGCTAACATCGTTGATTTCATTGCACAGTTCAAATTTCAACCAAAGCAGATATCAATTTATTAGAAAGTAAATATTTTTACATATACTGTAAGTTACACAGCTCCATATTTTACATCACACAACCTTACGCATGTTGCTCTGCTTTCGCTTGAATCGTCAATCGGTACTATATCTCTGTCCACTGGCAGATCGAGCAGTTCAGGATTGTCATCGGTACGGGATGAGCCATCTAACTGTTCCTTTTCACCGCTAAGTCCGGGATCTCCTTTTAATACACGGATCTCTTCTGCCTCCTCAATAGGGACAGCTTGACCATTGATATCTCTGCGCCGTCGACGAAAACCTGGTGGTCCCATTGCACCCGTGTTACCCTTATCGCCCTTAGCGCCCGGAGCACCCTGAACGCCTGCATCACCCTTGTATCCCATTGGGCCCTGAACGCCTGGTTGACCGGGAATACCATCTCTACCGGGTGTTCCATTGCGACTTCGAGGCCCAGGTGGACCCGGCGGACCTGGCCGACCCGGCGGGCAAAAGCAACCACCTTGCGGATAGGGCGGATAGGGTGAATAGAGATAGGAGGGTGGGGAAAAGTATCCAGATTCTTTGCGACGTCCACTAGATGAGCTAGAGCTACGGTCTGGAATCTCTATAGAAATTGTCCGACCAACATCGTTATCGTTGTGTTTTTTCGCAGAGAGAATGCTGCTGCTGGCCACTAGGATCAGACCTATGGAATGAAATTTCATTTAACACCATTTCAATGGATGTAATATCCGGTCTTACCTATACAGAGAAGCGTTGTGAGTCGGGTCATCTCCAAATTACATATGTCATCATGGACATTATGCGATGCCATTTATACGCAACTCTTCCATTCTGACACGTTAATTTAACGACGAATATGTATGCTAATGAAGTTACCTTTAAACTAAAGTATTTTAAGACCAGATCAGAGAGTCTAGATTCTATGAAACCGTTGTGTTTATACTGTTGATCTTATGGTTGTGGTAAATCAGCAAATATGTAATATATGTGCATATATAAACACGTATCTCTGAAAGTATTTGTGACAACGTTCATATATTAAATTAAATTATTTAATTTTTAAGCCGAGAAATAATAAATATTAGATTGTTCGAGCTATGAAAGCTGTCTACTTAACTCTCACACGTAGCCTGACTGCTTGCTAGGAAAATTTGTATCATGGAGCATGTCGCACAAGAAGATACCCTTTAGAGTTTACCCAAACCTATAAGTGCTCATATATATTTATTAATATTTCATTTATTTCAATTTTGGATACCAATGTACACCCTTTCAAAAACGAAACAGAAACTCTTACCTTAATGCTAAAGTTGTGGATTTTTATAAATATTCGAGTGCCATTATCAGGCTCCGAAAATTATATCCTTAAATTTCCTCTTATAAACAAAGCTATTCACTGTAAGTCCCCTACTGATATAGACCCATTAATACATACGGAAAGGCTGATAGACTGGCACACAGAGTCAGCTCATCGTCTACATTAGACAAATTTACAAAATTATTTAAACTCTGAACACATTTTCATTTTGTTCGGTGTATAATAATTTTTAGAGACAGCAGTTACAGGCAACCATTATTTTATTAACAAGTATTTTAAATAAAATTTCCACAGTTCAATATTTTTCCTCACACAACTTGACGCATGTTGCTCTGCTTTCCCTTGAGCCCGCTAATTGGTCTGCCTCGTCAATTGCCCCTAAGTCTTTGTCCACAGACAGATCGAGCAGTTCAGGTTGGTCATCGCTAAGCTGTTGGTCAGAAGTTGAGCGATTGGGTTGTTCCCTTTCATCGCCTAGTCCAGGATCGTCTTCTAATATGGGGAGCTCTTTCGTGCTCTCAGGCGACTTAAAATCTATATTCTCGGTTAGAGTGAGAATTTGTGCATTATCATCTCTGCGTCGGCGACGAAAACTTATTCCTGGTGGTCCAATGTCACCCATCACGCCCTTTTCCCCCTTAACTCCTGGTTGACCAGTAGGGCCGGTATCACCCTTGATTCCCATTGGACCCTGAACGCCTGGCTGACCGGGAATACCAGGTCTACCGGGAATCCCAGGAGGACTTGCAGGCCCAGGTGGACCCGGCGGGCCCGGCGGGCAATAACAGCTCGGATAGGGTGAATAGTGATAAGAAGGGGGCGAAAAGTATCCGGACACATCTTGGCGACGTCCTTTAGATTTGCTACGGCTTGGAATCTCTATAGAAATTGTTCGACCAACATCGTCATAGTTGTGTTTTTTTGCAGAGATAATGACCACTAGGATCAGACCTAGGGAATAAAAGATAATTTAACTCAAATTTATTTGATTTATTATCCGGTTTTACCTAGGCAGAGGAGCGTTGTGAGCCGAATCATCTCCAAATCATTTATGTCACCATGGACATTATGCGATGCCATTTATATGCAGCTCCTCCGTCATCACATGTTAATTTTATTATAATTATTCATTCCAGTGAAATAACTTCTAGGCTTAAGTTTTTGAAGATGCTATCTAGTTTGAAACCGTTACCATCGTATTGTTGTTTTCTTATGAGTTTGAAGCTGTGTAGGTATGTTAAAGCATTCGCACGTTTCTATGATAATATTTTTCAATAATTAAAAAACGAAATTATATAATTTCTAAAGTGTAAACCATGATCAAATGTATGATTACTCGAGTTATGAAAATACAGGTTCAGTCATAGCTATATTTAACTCCAAGAAAATATGTAGAACGATTAACGAATCAACTTATCTGAAACTGTGCCAACTTGACTCGGCTTCTTGTGCTTTTGCATAATGACGGGTTTTGTTATTCACCAATTTGATGAGAAGCCGGTTGACAAAATGCCATGCTATTGTTCTAGTCCAATCAACTCAATCAGAGCGTAGATTTTCATTGACCCAATTCAGAGCGTCGCGAAGAACAAAATCAAAAGCTGAGCGAAAGTAATTTCTCAAATGAATTGGATAGATCAACTGGAGCTAACTGCCCTGGGAACTACTCTCTAATAAATGATTACAGATATATAATATATGCCTTAATTATGCAGTCAGTTATGGTTTGCTCTCCTAGAAATTCGTTTAGTTCCAGAAAAAGAAAAAATTCCCTAACGAGCCGCGAATTAGTTAGCCTCCAAAGTTTATCAGCTAATTGTCGTTTTCTGGGTTAGGGCGATGCATATGAGGCATATGCCAATTACCGGCATGAAGGCTCATTACATTTTGAATTTCAAGATCAAAACTAATGGCATAACTCTGCCTTATCTATGTTAATTTTTAGCGCAATGGGTCTCGCGTCGAATCCAATAAATAGGCTGAGGCATAGGCCAAATGGTATGCATAACCCAAGCAAACATGGCTCTTATTGAACTCATTCTGTGGACAGCTCTGGCCCTAGGCACCGCCTCGGCACGTCACAACTGTAAGTAGGAATATTGATGGGATGGACAGAAGATATATTTGCATGTACTCTCCAACAGCTCGTCAGCCCAATGACTCTGCGCCCTCTCGTATCGTGGGCGGCTCCGATGTGCCACAAGGCGAATATGTGCCCTACCAAGTGTCGATGCAGTACCGAACCCGTGACGGCCACGCCCACTTCTGTGGCGGATCGATCATAGCTCCCGATCGCATACTCACAGCGGCCCACTGCTGCGACGGTATGAATGTAACGCGCATGTCTGTCGTCGCGGGCATACGCAATCTGGATGATAAGGGCGGATCACGCTCTCGGGTGGTCTCCTTTGTCATACACCCCGATTACAGGCCGCTGCAGACCAGCGATATCGCAGTGCTGACAATCGACCCGCCACTGGTCTACAACAATATCAGCGTGGCCCCCATTGAATTTTCCTCCGATACGTTTGTGGGCGGCGGAGTCCCTGTGACCTTAACCGGCTGGGGCTTGCGGCTGCCGGCCCCTTTTCCCTTCCTGGACAACCTGAACTATCCGAATACACTGCAGCGCATGAGCTACAGAACGATTACGAACCAAGAGTGCCGCGAACGGGGCATGGAAGATGTGACGGATACCGAGATATGTGCCAGAGGCATCTTTAGGGGCGCCTGTTCGGTGAGCAAATCAAAAAGTTTAACATCTAGAGGTATGTGAAAATTCCATTCCTAATTGCAGGGCGACTCGGGTGGCCCCTTGGTTCGCGACGACAATGGATTCAAGCAGGTCGGAGTCGTCTCCTATGGACTGGTTGTGTGCGGCCTCTTTATCTCCCCGGATGTCTACACCAGAGTCTCCACCTTCAGGAACTGGATACAAGCGGGCATAGCGAACAGCAAATGATTCGATTGAAATATTCAAAACAGGTTGAGTTCGTCTGAGCTGAGTTGCCATTTAATTGTGTTCGTTCAGTTGGTTATTCTCGAGACGTTTTAAATATATGCAATTTCACGTTGAACTAATTTACAAGCTTAAAGATCACGAATTCGTAAATTTGAAAGGACGCGGGGAGCATCTGTCGGTTGTTAAATAAGAGAACATAACGAAAGAAAAAAATACTTAATACTATTCAGCAGGAGGTGCTTCTTCTGCAGCTGGTGGTGCTTCCTCTGCAGCTGGTGGTGGGGCTGGCTCTTCAGCTGGTGGTGGTGGTGGTGCTGCCTCTTCAGCCGGTGGTGGTGGTGGCTCTGCTGCTGCAGCCGGCTCCGCCTCAGATACCGGAGCTGGAGCTGGAGCTGCTTCGGCAGCTTGCTCTGGCGGTGGCGCGTCTTCACCTGGCGGTGCTGGCTCTGGAGAAGATTCGTCTGGTTTGGCAGCCTCTCCCTCAATCTCCACTTGGGATGGAACGGCTGTGGCTTGAGCTGTGCCGACAGCAGTGGATGTTGCTGTAGCCGCAGTAGCCTGCTCCGCGCTATCGTCTCTGTCAGTTGGCGTTTCCTTCTCCTGGCAAGGATCTTCAATCTACAAATATATACAGGTTAGGACCAGAGCATCGCCTAAGCTATACAACACTTACCGGCTTAATGGCCTGGCGCTGTAATTCAGGATTCGAGTATTAGGCTGTGGTCTACGCATAAAATTGTCAAGTGAAAACCCACCGATAGAACGTAACGGAAGAAGCGCTGTATCACGCGAGCAGCTCTGTCCAGGCGCATGAACTCGTCGTCGTCCTTGTCCTGCAGCATACAGGTGCACAGGCACACGTGCTGGTCCATCATGCGGCGCACCAGGTAGCCACGATAGGCGGCTTGTATGGTGGTGGCCGCCTTGTTGCGCATCAGTTCCTCAAGGCGCTTCAGCTCGCGGTCGCGGAAGTATTGGTAGAGCAGCTCGGTGCCCTGGGACTCTTTGCCTGCGGCCATGTAGGCGTCCACGAAGCGCTTGTAGGCACTCGCGATTGCTGGCCGCGAGGCGTCCAGCTCCTCCTCGGTGAATTTGCACTTGCGTATGAGCTCCTCCAACATGTCAATGTCGGCGAATTTAATGGTCTCCTTGCCGCGTCGCATCTCGCAGCGACGTTTCTCCAGGAAGTTGCGGAAGCAATCCTCCATTACCTGGGCCATCTCATCCGATTTCTCCTTGGTCAGATCACAAATGCACAAGTCGGATATAATGCTGTCCACCTGGCGTAGAGCGCGCTCCAAAATGGTCTTGGCCACTGCAGAGCAACCCTCGTTAGCAGCTATGACTAAATTCATATAACTACATAGAACTCACCCAAGGCCTTCTCTCGAGTGACAATCACCGAGTGCAAGTAGTCGATGATGAATTGACAGAGGCACTCCTTGGTCGGCTGGCAGCGGAGCACTTCTCGGGTAATGTCGGAGAGCAGCTCCGGCAGGCCTTCGGGCACATTGATTGCCTGCTGCCGCAATTTGCCGCGTTGAATTAAATAATTCATATTGCTATCATATATTTAGTTGGTCTTTGCTAAAATTATAAAAGAAACCCGTCAAAATAATTTTGGAACTGTTTGGGGCGGCAATTGTGTTCAGATCTACAGATTATCCTTAACTCAAAAACAAATATATCATATTATAAATACTACTTTGAAGGGAAGCAAAGTCTACTGAGCTCCATCTGCAGATGCAGGAAAAATGATTTTATAGTAGAGCAGATGAAAATCGGTTTTTGATCCATGAAAAATACTACAAGAACCTTATATTCATATAGCTACATTGTTTTTTAACTATAATGCGTTTGCAAAAGTGGGTGTGTTTTATTTCGCCAGCGCAAGTCATTAAATTGCACTTGAATTTGCAATCCAAATTTAATTCTCAGCTGCGGGTAGCGACAATAGCACTAAATCGTTGAACCGCTTTCCATTTCTGCTAGTAGCTGAACTTTCTACCCAGTAGAGCTCATTTGTAAAGCGCTGCGCGACTAGCCGATACCCTAAGCAAAAACAACATTTGAGTTTGAACTCAGGCTGTGTGGGGCGTGGTATATACCCGTTGACTTTCTCAACACGGGAACCTTAAGAACTAACATATGCAAACTTGAAAATCTACTTGAAGTACGCTCAATGTATTTTAAGTAGATCAGGGGCATTGTAAAAGACTTTTCACTCACAAACAGGGGATTTTTCATCCATCAAATTTAACATTTCCTAAAACTTAAACCATAACTAGTTGCATTTTCCTTGTTTGGTTTGATTCTTGACTAAATTGTGAGGTTAGCTACTTAGCTCGGAGACTAAACGTTAGCTCTTCGTTAATAAATATTATCATGCCTAATACTAACTTCTTCAAATCTCCAGTTATCTCAAGTTTTTCTTTTGCCTTACCTTACATACTTGTAATAATTCCATGTTTACTTTGAACTGTAAAAATGCAAGCATTCCATTATGCATTCATTCACATCAGCTGATCATTCCATTGGGAACTGCTTGCCGTGGCTGTTCGTTCCCTCGCTCAAAAGTTGCAGCGCCGTCTTTGTTCGCGTGGGCTGACGTCAGAGCTTTGAAATTGCATATAAACGTTTTTATGGCATGCTGATTGTTTTCGATTGCTCATCGGGTTTCAGTGCGCGACGAACCTTTCCGCAAAGCAGACAGCGTGCAAAAGCTTTTCCGGATAGCACGAGCAAAAGCGGCTAAAGCTTTCTCACCATGCAAAAGCTGTGTAGAAGCGTATGGGCGCTTGGTAATAGATACATTTACATATATTAAAGACAATAACAATAAGCTTTGCCACTTTGTAGTAGGTCAACGAACTGCCAGAGGCGGCAACAGAGGCATCGCTTGCCTGGCCGCCCTCTCAGAGACCCATCAAATCCTGCAAAAGACCTGCCGTGACTTTGCCAATGCGGAACTGGCGCCCCATGCGAGACGTCACGATCGTGAGCATCTGTACCCAGTTGAACAGGTGAGACGCCTCGGCGAACTGGGCCTCATGTCGGTCACGGTGCAGGAGGAGTACGGTGAGCACTGCACCCAGAGATTGGGCAGAGCCAGAGCCTGACTGTCAACGACTACTTGCAGGTGGCACCGGTCTGGATTACCAAGCCTATGCAATAGGCATGGAGGAAGTGGCGCGTGGTGATGCGGCCGTGTCGATTGTGATGGGCGTGAACAATCTCTATCTGGGTGCAGTGCAGCAGCATGGCACCGAGGCGCAGAAGCAACAGTTCCTGGTACCCTACACCCAAGGTCAACACATTGCCTTCTATGCGCTGTCGGAGCCGGGCAGCGGCTCAGATGCCAGCGCCGCCAGTACCACTGCAAAGCTGAATGCTGGAGGGGTTTACCTGCTGAATGGCACAAAGGCGTGGATATCAAACTCCAAGGAGGCCAGCGGTGGCATCATCTTTGCCACTATTGATAAAAGCCTCAAGCACAAGGGCATAACAGCTTTTCTGACCGAAAAGAACGTGCCTGGCCTGGCTATAGCGAAAAACGAGAACAAGATGGGCATGTGCGCCAGCTCCACGTGCCAGTTGACGCTCGACGATGTGTGTGTGCCACAGTCTCAGGTGCTGGGATCGCCTGGAGGCGGGTTTAGGATTGCCATGGAGTCCCTCGACTGCGGTCGCATAGGCATTGCCGCTCAGTCAACGGGAATAGCGCAAGCGGCTCTCGAGCTGGCGCTCGACTATGCAGAGAAGCGTGTGGCCTTCGGGCAGCGCTTGTCCCGACTGCAGATGATTCAACAGAAGCTGGCGGACATGGCACTGCGCGTGGAGACGGCACGGCTGCTCACTTGGCGAGCAGCATGGCTGAAGGATAACGGAATGTCTATTACCAAAGAGGCAGCCATGGCCAAGCTGCACGCTTCCGAGACGGCCACCTACTGCGCGCATCAGTGCATCCAAATCCTGGGCGGCATGGGATATACAACAGATCTGCCAGCAGAGATGTATTACAGAAATGCCCGCGTGACGGAAATCTACGAGGGCACCTCAGAGATACAGCGTATTGTCATTGCCAATTGTGTTTTGCAAAGCATTTCCAATTAGTGTAAATAAGTAAATAATAAAACGAATTTTTGTTTGCGCAATCTGCATTTAAAACTGTTGCCGGTGTTAAATAATCGTATTACCACCACAAATAATCGCTCGTCAAACAGCTGTTAGCATATGCGGTGTAATCGGACGACCACCACAACGGCTGCGACTTGCACAATAATCGTTATCGCCATTATCGAATTAAGAAAGCCGAAAGAACTTTACAATTTGTGGATAATCTGAAATCAATGAGCACCGATCTATTGCAATTAGATGTGGACACGCTGTTTGAGCAGCACAGCGTGTCCGAGATCGATGCTGTGCAGAAGAAAATCCAAACAGTTGTGGAGAATAAGCGAGAAGAGCTGCGCACCATGGTCGGGTAAGCTGTGTGATGTGGCACATAGAGAGCCAGTGCAACGTAATTAAATAGGAATTAATCTCTTAACTGCAACTGCAGCGAACGCTATCGGGACCTGCTCAAGGCTGCCGACACCATAGCTGCCATGCAGGCGTCGGCAGGCACGCTCATCGAGCAGGTCCACTGCATCCAGGGCAATTGTCGCAGCCTCAACGAACAGCAACTGCTGGGCTTCAAGACCACGCCCGCCGAAACCGAAGTGCTGCTACATAAGCGGGCGGTGAGCAAACAATTGTCCAATTACTATAGCACCATGGTCCAGATCAAACTGCTGAGCAGCCTGCCAGAGCTGATCTGGACGCACCTTGACCAGGAGGAGTTCTATGCAGCCACAGAGCTGTTCATATTCAGTAGACACATTAGCACGGGCTTACAGCTGGATGCGAAGAATACGCTGATGCAGCGGCTGCCAGTGGCACAGAAGCAATGGGAAATCTTGCGACCATTCCATATAACCATCAAACAGGCGGTGCTCGGAGTGCTGGAGCGAGAGCAGCTCAGCGCCGAAATGGCGGTGGACTGCATGTTGAGTCTGCTGTTGCTGGACAAATGCGACTTGGGTCAGGTGCTTCAAACGTTTCTGCAGCTACGTTCCACAGCATACTTTAACTGCCTGCAGAGTCAAAACAGCGAAGGCGAAAAGGACAAGCCGAGGCGTGTCAAGGAGCGCATCCTAGCAAGCTTGCACATACTAAACGGCACCATTGAGCTCCTAGATACCTGCCTACTAGGTTAGTGAGAGATATTTTCAATACTTATATTTTTCTGACATATATTTTCTTTGTCTTTCAGCTAATGGCCTGTTCTTCAAACGCTTAGCGGAGTGCGTGGCGCCTACTGCAGCGCCCAGCATCAATCGCATGGATAGCAGCGATCGAGAGTTGGCGCATCTGCTACCCGACATTATAGCCGGCTATAAGCCGCAGTTTGAGACGCCAAAGCTATTGCCCGCACAGCTGTGCGATGCACTGCAGCAGTGGATGTCGAAAATTGACAGCTTGGCGGACAAGCATCTGCAGCCCATATTTGGGCTGGTCAGCAGCATGCAGACCATACAGGATATCAAACTGGCAGCGGGCAGCACGGCCAAGCGCGACTATGCCCAGCTGGAGCAGCAGCTAGAGCTACCGCAAGCACAGTTGGACTTCTACAAGCTGAAGTATATGCCGCTGATCAATGCGCGCATTCGTGAGATAATACGCAGTAGCTGGGTGGAGGCAATGCAGCAAGCCTACGACGAGGTGGTCAAGCTCGTGGAGAACAGCAGTCCACCCGCACCACTGCAAATCTGGCGAGAGCAGAGCGATGATCTTCCGTTGAGTCTGGCTGCCGCTCTCAGCGATCAGCCGAAGCGCTTGGCCAATCGCACCAAGGGCTACGAGGCGCCCACCATTACGCTTTGCGCCCAGTTCGATGCGCAGCTGGCAGCCATTGTACAGGAGCTGAATGTGCTGCTCCAAGAGCAAACAGCCCGAGGCGAGGATAAATTGGCGTTGATCAATTTTCTGCGCGAAACGGCGGAGCAGCAGATGACGAGCTACCTGACTCAATTGAGGGCGCTGCGTCTGAAGCAGCGTCAGGCTCTGTTGCAGGCGCTCCGCAATACGCTAGCCCTGGTCGAGCTGTGCCCCCATCTGAAGCTCTGCTTCTGCCAGCCCAGCAGCTGGCGTCAATGGGTGGGCAATCAGACAGCAGCCGGCGCCGAGCATTGGCAACGTTTGTGTGCACTGATCGAAGAGGAACTGATGCAGCTCTGGCAGCTGGTTGTCGATGATATTCTGGCCACGCACAGCTGCGCGGATAAGCTGCCACAGACCATAACACACGATGTCGTCCTAAGGGACTTTGCTGTAAGTAAAGTAACCTAATCCACGTTTTCGAACCAAGTCTCACTCTACTTCTTCAACAGCTGTGGCAAACGCAGACTCTGGAGCAGCGCGACGAGGAGCACGATCAGAGTGTCCAGTCCACCATACGCATACCCTGCCAGCCACGTCTCTCGCTCCAGACTTACTTGCATCAATTGATTGAAGTCCTGAACACAGCCGTACCCCAAACGCTACCCTCCAAAGTGCTTCAGGCTTTCAATCAGAAGCTGCTCGGACAACTCTTGACCCACTACGAGCATCTGTCGGCCGCAGAGAGCACTAAAAGCAGCCAGAATATTGCGCTGCAGCTGTACTTCGATCTGAAGTTTCTGGAGCGTGTGTTTGGCGTGAATCGCGAGGAGCGCAGTCTCTACGAACAGTTCCATGTGCTGCAGCGCAGCCTGCGCGACTGCATCGATCCGTTTGATTTCGAGCTGTTCGCCGAGCACATAACGACGCATGTTTCCCGCGCCACGGCTCGATTGCATGGCGAACTGGGCGTCCTCACACCTCCGCAGGATAACACGCCGACTGCCAACGCTAGCTCTATATCTCATGAGGCCGATCCCAATGTGCTTTGTCTAAGCTCCTCCGGCTCCACTTCGCTTTGGTTCCCATTGTTGCCTATTGTTATGCCGCAGGCGGCATCAACGACCACTCTTCCTGTTGAGCGCAAGCCTCCTGCCACGGAGGTGGATAAGGTGAGTTTTCCAATGGCTTTGCTTTTACCAAAGTCATTCTATTTAGATCTCTTAATATTATAGTAATGCATTTTTATGTGCAGCCTTTAATATCTGGGTAGTGGTCCGAGTATTATGCATTGGGATGTTGTTCATATCCCTTCATTGCATATAATTATCGTGTATTGACACATCCACTCAGTACGTCTATTATTTGCATAGTTGATATATGATATCCTATAGTGTGTTGGTAATATGACGAATTACTTTTACTGATATCTGTTTAAATATATGGGTGTGCCTGGGAGAGTATAAAATCTTCGGTACTTCGAAGAATAATGTTATATATTGTATTTAACAAATATTCTTTACTATTTTATAAACATATATATTTTTATTTTAGGAGCTCTTTGAATTGTAGTTAATTTCCAAATTTCTCATCGTTTATCATTTGGGTAGGCATTGTGTGCTAAGCTGTGTTTGTTCTATATGTTTAGCATGATTGTTGTTGGTTCCTTAAATGGTTTATAAAGAGAATAATATAGGGATGCAAGTTTAGTCCATAAATTATTCTTAAATTATGCGTGTTGAATCTTGTGTTAACTGCTTTGCATGAGAAGTGTTGTATGCACTGCTTGCTGTTCACTGCTTTTGACCGTTGCCGCACAGCGAAGACACAAACCAGCTGCCGCACTTGAAGTTAACTTTTCTATTAATATGTGTTTCTTTTATGCATTATTGTTGTCAATGCTTGATTTCTTTTTTTGCATCTTCATTATGTTGGACCTTAATTAGACAGGCCAATTTCAGCAATTAACAATAAATAAAGCAAAAGACCATTAAATAAATTATAATTAGCAGTAGCCACAGCTGTAATGGCATTCGCAATCGCCGTCCGCGCAAAAGTTTTTCCCGTTTCCAAAATGGCAGAAATCTGAAATCGAAATCAAAAACTTGCAACTGCCACACACCTGGGTTATTGGCGTGCGCGTGTGTCTGGCTGACTGTCTGCAGCTTAAATGGTAATTAATGAATTGGCCCATTATTGAAATCAAATCGTTGGGCAAATGTTAATTTATAGCCGCGCTGACTTTGTTGGTTATGTGAGCGCAGTTAGTCGCATGTTTCACCATATAAATTGAGCTCTAATTATGTCCAAGTTTATTGCCCTGGCCCATAAATCTTTGCACAGTGCCGCAAATTAATAGATTAATCAACCCAAAACTGCCACAACACATTAATAACCCATATGTACGCCTGTATATCTCTCTGTAGGCGGCAACGACACCAACCCGCAAGCCCGGCGCACGCAGGACCGATGCGAGCAGCAAATCCAAGTCGAGCGCCGCCTCGTTCTTCGGCATGTCCCAGGAGTGGTTCCGTTAGAGCCGTTTGCCATCAATGCCACAGCGAGTGCTCACAGCACCAGATGAGCCTAATGAAGTGGGCAAGTGGAGTGCACGAAACGCGCTCATCCAACCGGAAATCCAATGCAGCAGCAGCAGCAACTGTCATTGCTGTCTATTCAGTTGTGTAATGACTGTGTGCTGGGTGTGTCAGCGTGTGTGTGTGTGTTAACTGTTCCATTCCAAGCGTTTACGATCCACAAAATGTTCAGTATGCAGTATGCAGTTAAATATCGTTATTCAACTACTGTTTCTTCATTTATAAGCTCCCCTTTGAATACATCTTAAAAATATAGTGGCATATTTATTCTTATATTGTAAGTTAATGCGCTTTGTATTTCGGCACACCCCCGAGGGCTATTTTTTGCCTCCCTTCTTGCCGCCACCGCCTGCCTTTTGATCCGCTCCCTTCTTGCCACCTTTGTCAGCCGCAGGAATCGGTGGTTTGTTTTTACCGCCGCCTCCGCCACCGCCACCGCCTCCGCCTCCACCGCCTTTTTTCTGTTAACCAGCAGCATAAAATGGATTGCCAAAGAAAAAGTAAGAAGTAATAATAGTGCACATAATAATAAAGATTCACTGAGAATTGCTGCGGGGTGAGTACATAAATGACATGATAAGTAAACTGGGAAAGGTAAAGTATTTAATCCAATCCAATCCTCTATTTAAAATGTAGTAAAGTCTTGTGAATAAAATGTATAATATATACGTTATTATAATCTTTTTTTCTGAGTTTAATGAATCGTCTAAATGATTAGATTTGGACTATGATGAAATTATTAGGAAAATTTCATTGAGTTGAGTTTTAGTTCTTGGTAGAAAATTAACTTGGGAATAATAATGGAAAATTAGTAATGAAATATTGAAATATATATATGATGTTAACACTGTATCGAATTGATTTGCTATTCTCCTAGCAATAATTAAATTTTAATATTATCACTGCGGCTTAATCGAACCGATTTCCTATCATTCTAGCAGTTCTGACTAATCTCAACTGCTGACTTCATTTTGAAATTTTCAACTCTTTAAGTTTTAGTTAGCTATTTGCAAATTTCGTTAGCTTAAATCTTACTTAGCTGTTTCAATTCGGATCCCTCAATAGGTCTATCTACTTAAAAATAATATTAAAGGTTATGCATAAGAAACATTCTGAAATTGCTGAAAGTCAATATATACTCAATAAATGTTATGAATAATTTTTTTTTCGCTTTCCACAAATCTGTTATATTGAATGAATAGTTTATGCATAACTGTTTAGTATTTGCGATTTTTGGGAAATGTCGATTGGGTCTACAGCTAATTCACATTTTTAGACTCACAATTAAAACGTTAGTTGCATAACACAAATATTGCTTACATTGCCGCCGCCGCCACCACCAGAAGAGCCACCGCCGCCACCTCCACCACCGCCTCCACCGCCGCCCTTGTTTTTGCCCATTTGAGCAACTTTCTTTGCGTTAAATTATTTAATTTGTTCGACTTGTTGGCGAACAACTTTCGCCGCAAGCAAATTGCAACTAATAAGCGCTCGACGCAAAAAAAGAGAGACAAAATGCAAAATGCATAAATAATTTTGCAGTCTAGAGAAATACGAACTAAACCATGAAACCAAAACAAAATGCAAAAGCGCAAAAAAAAAAAATAAAAAAAAAAAAAAAAAAAAAAAAATGAAAATAAAATAAAACATAAAACGAATCATTGAAAAGCCAAAGGAAATGGGGAGTGGCAGAGGGGCGGTGTGGCGGTGTGGCGCACCCAGCGCGACCTCCGATGGACGCCAATGCAGCCACAAAAGCAACAATGGCCAACAGCTCTCTCCTCCCTCCTCTCTTTCTCTTTCTCTATCTCGCTCTCCCGTTCACTTAACTGATTTAGTTATCGACCTCCCCTTCAGC
Organism: Drosophila arizonae; assembly: GCF_054131065.1. Lineage (NCBI taxonomy): Eukaryota > Metazoa > Arthropoda > Insecta > Diptera > Drosophilidae > Drosophila > Drosophila arizonae. The sequence goes on along the minus strand of NC_142922.1, from coordinate 17,993,294 downwards.
CACGCCCCCGGGGACATCGTTTGTGTTTGTGTTTGCGCTCGACGAAACGAGTGGATTATTTTGTAGTTCTTTCTATTTGGCATTTCGTTTTCCGCCTTCCTTCCCCAAGTGGGCGACACCCCCTCGATGGCGCCAATGACATTGACATTGGGCTCTTCCGCATAGCCGCTGGCACCTCGCACCTCGCACCGCGCACCTTGGGGGCCTAATAAAAATGCAGCGAAAGTTTCGAAAGCTCTGAAGCGCAGCAGACGAAGGTTGGCTACAACAATTTCTAGCAAAACTTTCGGCGATGATTGCGTATACTTAATATCTAGCTTTTGTGGCTGCTGCGTGTGGCCAGTGTGTGAATAACTCGGGAAATATTGAGAAATAGCTTCAGTTTATTTAAAGCAGGAATTTTCTCTACCCCAATTGGATATTCTATGCAAAGGAATTTTCTTGAATTCTGAAATATTTTCAGAATTTTCAGCATATTTTTCATCACAAGAATAAACGAGACTGTTATAATTTTTCAGTATTATTGCTTCCGCAAAATTCTAGCTTGTTAATTGAATTGAATGATGATCTCTGCTCACTCTGGTTTTTAAATTCCCCCTCAAGATAAAAATGTAAACTTTGATGCAACGCAAATGCTCAAAAAATGTCTTAAAATATGCTTTGCATAGTAAATTGCTCAGCCATCTGCATAAATGGTGTCTGCAGTCGGCATTTTAATGGCTTTGTGAGATACACTTTGACTTAAACCTGCAAAGGTCCTGGCATCTACAAGTAATTCAATTAAATTTACATGCGTGCGCACAAACAGGCGCTCCAGAGGCAGTGCGGCTGCAGGTGGGCGGAGTGTGTGGGCGACGGCGGCGTGGGGCAGCAGAAGGTGACCAATTTAATAAATTTTCCACGTGCCTGCATGCTGCCCGGGCAGCTCGGCAACAATAGGACAAAGCTGTGTGGCAGAGTCGGATTTCTTCATATGCTAATTGCATGTGAGCTGGCATCCAGTTGCTATGACGTTGACGTCAGCAGCTGACACCCGAATTAGGGTGCCCCAAACTCAATGCATAGCTAATGAGCGAGCATCTCATTCGGTCTAGTCGACTCAGTCGCCACGTGCTCCACGCTGGTGGCTAATTAAGTGCGATGTTTAAGCTGGTCAGTTGCTAAGTGAAACTGATCTGCAGCACGTTGAAGGAACTATGCTTCACTCCTCCCCTTGGGCCGTTGGCCAGCTCGGAGTCTCATTCCGTTTCATTCGTGTCGCTGCGCTCTGTGTGGCCTTGGCTCGCCGTGCACTCAGTTAATTCAACAAGTTGGAATCTGTTCATGGCTTATAAGCAATGAACATAAAACCAAATTAAAAGCGAAAAGTATAAAATAAGCTCATCAAATTACATACATGAGCCAGCGGGACGGTAGTTGAATGCCTTCCTCGAAACAAAGTCGTATCGCTGGGCCATTTGCAGCAGGTGCAGCTGGTAAGATAAACTGAAAGCCGCCCATTCGAGAGAGAGAGGCAAAAAATAAATGTAACCCAGCTATATATAAAGGATGGACAGACAGACGAACTGTGGAAACGTGGGCGTGACCCGTGGGCGTAACTGTGCTGACTAAATACATATATAAGAGCTGGTGCAGCACGAGCAGCAGGAGCAGGAGCAGGGGCAGCAAGTGCAGTAGCCAACGCTTGGGCCGGCCACCGGAAAAGTGCGGAACTTTAATTAAGTTTTGGTTCTCCCAGCTGACTGACATCTTGAATTACAAATGAAAAACTTGTGTGCAAACTACAGGAAAACCTAAAGCAAAAAAAAAAAAAAAAAGGAGAAATATATGTATGTATATATAAGAGAAAAACCTAAAAGGAAAAACTGGCAGCATAATAACACAGCGAGCTAAAGGTGGAATGGCAGCGGACAAGAATGCGAATAACTTGCGTTTGGACAGACAAACCGACTGGCAGCCAGAAGAAGAAAGTGCGAGAGGGACAGCCTGAGCGACCCGGAGACAGAGCTGAACAGAGAGAATTACTGAGAACCTAAGCAGGCCAAAATACATAGTAGCATTGCCCCAGCTAGTTAGCCATTATAAAATCAGCTAACAGTTGCTAGCGGAAAGCAAAGCAGCAAAAACGCAATGATGTCGCCGTACACTGTGACAAAAATCACAGTAGGTACATGTACTTCTGGGAAATGCCGTGAATGGAACAAACGTACAACAGTAGCCGGCTGAATGGAAAATTTTATATTCATGCCGCAAGGAAATGATTACAGCTGAACCATTTCAAGCACCAAGTAGTCGGCGCAAAGATACCCTACATTAAATATGGAGAATCTGAAATAAATTGAACTACTTACCATGAAAGCAGTCTCTGATATTATTTATAATATTTTTAGTATTTTTTAAGTATTTACTTTTGTTCGACTTCAGAGATGATTTGGGGAAAAATCATTATCGAATCTAAATATTCTATAGAATATCTTATTAAAAACAAGTGATAATAAATCATGTAAATTACTTTATCGTAGGCACCCCAGTTATAGCTCCATTGCAGGGTATTTTTAGCTGACTAACTTGTCAAATGAATGAATGGGGATTATCGCTGGTCTGAGCCATTGGATAGACCGCATTGGAACTTCATCATCAGCGACTTTGCTGGCAGCTGGCACTGCACTCGGTGCTCCAATTGCAGCTTGATTTTGTGCTCTGGCTGTGCGGTGGGGCGCGGGAAGCGTCGAGGAAAAGGGGAGCTCGGCGCAGGCAACCAGGAAACAGATGTTTGCAAATATCTTGAGAAAAGTTTTGGCTGAGGTATTTAAATAAAGGTGCGCTTCAACAACTTTTTCGACAGCCGCAAAATTAACAAAAAAAGAAAAAATCAAAGGGAAGAAAATATACGAAATGCGCAGCAAAAATAAGAGGAAATAAAATTGAAAATGTGCGGAAAAAGGAAAAGCGAAACCAAAGCTATTCAATTGCATCATTGAATTGCCAGATTATTCCAAGGCAGAGACTTGACTCTAATGGAAATTCAAAGGATATGCCAGTCAAGATCTGAGCTCCTAATAGCTGTCACAGTATATGTACGAACATATCTCTCTCTATATACTATTTGAATATCTGTTCTTATCTAAGTGAGCAATGTAATGGGCTATGCGATAGTTGTCTGTGATTATTATAGAAATGCACAAAGCCTGGGGACATAGAGATAGATGCGGAGGATAATGGACATTGAGATTGAAGTAACAATGTAAATTAATTATTAATTAAGATGCATTCCAGTTTAATTGAAAATGAAAGCTGCTTCAAGTAAATTAATTATAATTGAATAGGTTTTGTACTATATAATTATTTATTACTCCTTCAACTCTTTCACCCTACCTTATTCCTTTTATATGAAATATGATGTTATTCCTATTTTGATATCCTAACTAAACAAATTTTTATACGAATTGTCTTCAATGCCTAACAACAAATGATGCGCCCGAAAAACAATAGCGACACAAGATTTGATTCACGTTTGCCATGAAAAAGACGTCATGTTGCATAAATCAAAGACCCAATGGAAAAATTTGTATGTGTTTATTTATGGTTAAAGACTTTCAAACTCATGTCTGTCTGTCTCTCTCTCTCTCTCTCTCTCTCTCTCTGCGGGGTAAATAGAAATTGGCATTTTGAGACTTGGGGATGCCCCACACATCGTTCAAGTGGCTCAGTGTCGGAGCAGTGCATCAAAACATTTTATTTAGTCATAAAAATCGCGTGCGTTTAATTCAACAATTGCATGGGTGAGATTTGCTCGCCCGCAGTTCAGGCAGATGTTGAGCTGGTGGGCGGGTGAGGCGAGTAAGGGGGTGTGGCGCGGCTGGGTCGTAGGGAAAATCACATTAAATCACGGCGTGAAAGCATAAAAGGCGCTTCGCACGAAATTAAAGGTAAATAAAATGTTTATGAGTGGAAAGCAATCGTTCATATGATTTCACATTTGATTGAATAACATTTACACACGCTAACGCCAGCTTCTGATTTCTAGAGAGGGCTCTGCTATCGCATTGCTATATACATACATGCATGCGTGTATGTGCGTGTGTGTGTGTGTGTGTGTGTGCGTCCATATCCAGGCACTTGCTTCTTTGCCAAAGATGGGCAATAAATTCAAACATGTGCACATAAATTTTTATTTCGATTTGCTGAGCCGCCCACGCACCCGCACCCGCACCCGCACAAGGCCACGCCCAATTCCGCCCAGTGGCTCAATTTTATGAACTGCGAATATGGACGTCACGGAAAGACCTTTTGCTCCGTACGCCCGCCCATCTGCCAGCAGGATGCGGTTGTAGCTGGCAGGATGCTGCCTGCCTGCCTGCCAGCCTGAATGTCTGCTTGGGGCGCTGCATGTGGTGCAGTGGTGCGCCAGTGGCATTCGGCATCACAAATTATTGCATCCGTTCGTTGCTTGGGATTACGTTAAGCGATGTTGTTGTCTGTCAATTGACTTGTCATGTCCCACCGAAGGCGCCTCTGCTATGCGCTCTGCGCTCTGCGCTCTGTCTCCATTCAGATTTCTCGAGATATTCCACTAAAAGACAAATTTGTGAGGCCACCTCTTGATCTAATTTTTGGTCATGGTCGACCTAGCAAACGAATGATGATTCAATTTAAATAAAAGAATGCACCGTCTATTCATCTCATATTGCTGAAGCTTTCGCTGAATTTACTGACTCCAATCAGTTCCCAAGCTCCCTTTTTATTTATTTCTATAAAAAAGTCGCCCCTAATGCCTCCTGTGAGAATTGAACTCACGGCCCCTGGTTTACAAGACCAGTGCTCTGCCACTGAGCTAAAGAGGCCGACGATTGGGATCGCACAGCTCTGGCATAAGAGAGAAAACCCATCATTAGCTAAGTGCTGGCACAGATCATCAAAGCAGATATTAATTAGTTAAGTGAAACTTCTTGATAAGAGTACAGAGCGTCAAATTCAGCAGCGCACACGCAGCGAAGCTGCTTCACATGCGATATTTGATAAGAGCGAGGGAGTGCTCGAGGCGCAACTGCTCGACTAGATGATACCCCTGGCTGTGTTGGCAGACCAAACATTGAGCGTCCACTGTCTATGTATATAGCCAACAGCTTCAGCACCCACACAGACACAGGCACACGCTCTTCCTACTGAGCAGTTTAGGCAGATCTGCTCTTGGAGGGAGTGTATGCGCTTTGCGATGGGATGTTAATGGCTGAATATATTTTTACCTAAATGCATTTTCTTTGTTTATTCTTGGTTTATAGAGATTGTAATGTTTTTCTTTTTTTCTTGCTTTTTGTTCTACGGATCTCAAGTTACGTGTTAAGATCAAAGTCAAATTATCAGCTGTGCATCGCTAGTAAGCCAAATCAACTCGACGCGTCGTGCAGATCAAAAAGATATCCTGAACTTGCATTATCTTTATTTTGCATATGCATTTAAAATAAAAGACTCCATGAGTAATACATTCCATACAAATATGCTATATTCCTAATTGAATTTATAGTAAATGGAGTATAGCTTAAAATCAAAATATTTCCATTTTAAATGTGTCTTGAAAGTAAAGTTGCATATAGTTTTCGGTAATTGAATCATTTTGATGATGGTAACATTAACATTATCTTCGTTGAATTGGGTGGGCCTTTGATTGCCTTTGTCCGAGCGGCTCTTAAATAAGCTTCTAAACATATACACCTTGCACCTCGTATTATCCGTTTCTATCGATGCGTAATTGCGTGGGCCACTGAGCCGCAACGTTTCATGTATGCATGTGCATGTGCGTCAGCGTATGCGTGTGTGTGCGTGTGTGTGTGGTTGTGTGTGTCTGCGTGCATTTCCCTTGCTTTAGTAAATTGCCAAATCAATTGGCTGTGAGCAATACCCCACCCACATGAAGCACCTGTGTATTTTGACAGCCACCCACCCGGCATCAGCCAGAGCTTTTCATTAGCTAACTGTCGAGGTGTAAAACATTTTCCCATTTGCGGCATATCAATTTCGCCTGTTGCATGTGACTGAAGGGTAGCAATTAGAGCAGGAGCAGTGCGAGCACTGGGTAGGGGCTGGGGATTGCATTGAATTGACTGCTAACATGAATGCACGTAGTAATTGACAAATATATAAACGACTTTTCCGCGCATTTTCCTCTCGGGCCATTCAAACGTAATTGGAGTATCGCATTCAGTTAATGAATTCACATCTGATTGAATTGAATTTGTGTGATAACGGTAAACACACCTGTCCCAGCATCACACCCAACTGCATTGATAAGCATCCATTAGGAGATACCTGACATCAGGCATTCAGATGCAGCAGATACTAAAAAAACTCATTCGATTTGTATGCAACGACGTCGATACACAAATTAAGGAAAGATTTACTCACGTTTCTTTAGATGAGACCAGAAAAGAAATAAGATATGAAAAATTGTAAATCTATCATTCTTCTGACTTGAATTTCATATGACGAACGGCTAAGCTGCTCAAGTATTCAAATAAAATTTAATAAGAAATACTCTAATGTATTATTTTGCCTTGAATACCAAAATCTAAGCTACTGAGTTTTAGTTGTCTTGATTAATATATTAACTGATTATTTATTTATTTTTTATTATTATTAATTTATTTATTTATTTAATTTATTTTTGTTCTATTTTCTTATGATATATCTTAAGGAAATGAATTTATTATGTTGTTAATATTATCTGAAAACTCCTTTCAGCTATAAATAGCTATATAGCTATACATATTCATATATTTCAGACTATTCAATTATATTTTTTAGTTCATTTAAGCTTAACTTTAGTTTTGTTTATACGTCCTTTCCAAACAAATAAATAATATGAGAGCTAAAACTGAAACTCCATAACTCGATAACAAACGTTGTATATCATAGTTTCGTGTATGAGAATTCTATAAAAAATCGTATTATACCTCGCCAAATGAAGTTTTTAATACCTAATATTGAATAATATCGAAAAGTTAAAAAAAAAATAATTTTCAAATACAAAGATGTTGTATTCACCTCTAGTGGATAGATAATCAGCAGTAGCAGTTATAGTAGCAGCGACTGCTTGGAGAAAGAGTGAAAAAGGGAGAATGAGAGAGAGAGAGAGAGAGAGAGCAACCAAGGGAGCTACAGATAGTAAGTAAGAGAGAGATAGAGTGCTTGGAGGCAACAGAGCCCGTAGCCAGACTTAACAAGTATTTATCGTGTTTTTCAATATTTTTAATGTCAGTTTAAATACTTGATGCGATTATTTTTCCAGCGATTTTGTTTTGCATACACCCCAAATGCTACGCCGCGAACAGCGCCTGGGGGCACGCTCCAAACTTTTCAAGTGCCAAACACACGCAAAGTTTTTCCGAACATGCAGCGAGAGACATAAAACTTTTATGCAAGTTATTAAAAGTGCAATGTTCGTGGGATGGCAAGGGGCACGACGCAACGGATGAGCTTCAACGTCAAACGAGTTGGTGGAACAAAACATAAAAAAAAAGAAGGCCAGCAGGCCGATTAAAGCTGTAGCCGAAGTTTCAATGCCCTTGCAGTTGAATGACTTGGAAATATTGCTCTATAATATAACATTTTTTGTCGACTGTTTAATCCTATAAAAACAAAGACTTTTTATATGAAGTTTTTGGCAAATGAAAACGCTTTCAATTGCTGAGCTTGTTTATCTTGATTGGCCGGAGATTATCGTAAAAAGTGTCTGCAATAAAGAAGTAGATGAATATGAAATGAGACTCTATACTGACTTTCCAGTTTAGCATTCATTTATTTATTTATTTAGAGACTGAAAATAATTTAAAATTAATGCTAACTTATAGAGTGAATCACTGGCTGCAGAGGCCTGTGGCTGCTTCAGTATTTACTTTATGGAAGAGCAGTAGATCAAAGATGCTGATTGATGCAACTAAGATGCCCCTCTGCTTGCCGATACCCTAAGAAATGGTCTGTCATTACTCATTATCAGATTTTCAATATGGATTGTACTCTGGATAGGAGGGGACGTTGGGTAAAATATTTGAATGAGATAAACGAAGTAGTTCGAGCAATGTAAAACTATTTAAGTTAATATCTGAAACTTAATTCAGACTATGACTATGCCGAATCGGCAGTATACATATGTATGCTTGAATACTGTATCTCTCTTAATGTATTATACAAGGCCTTACTTTTCTATCATCGCATTCAGCTTGTGATTTATATATCCGGCTATTTACATTAAAGACAATCTACACTCTGTTCACCCATTCATGGCGTATGCAGGGTATCAGAAATAAAGACGAAAAAATGACTCATCTGGCATTCAATAAATCTTAACGCGTTTTTGCTGCCAGATGGCCGCCAGTTGCAAGCCTCGAGCTGTGCTACAGACGGCCCTCTAAATAATGACCGCGCAACGGCGCCAGTTTGTACATTGTTATCTGCTCAGGGCGAGAGCCAGAGAGTGAGAGAGATAGATAGATAGAGAGAGAGAGGGAGACAGGTTTGAGGCTGGTTGCAAGGTGCACGCCGGCTAAAAGTAGTCTTGCATTCATTATTCAAACGCATTAACTGAAGCTGAAGTTGGCCGGAACGAGTGCACGACAATCTCATGATATCCTTGACTTGGCATAACTTTTGCGCCAAGACGGCAGAGCGAGTCCAAGCCTCGTCCCAGCACACACACACACACACGCACCGTTGGCGCCGCCGGCTGCACACAGAGTGGTGGCAAAAGTTGCCTTGCTGCACTCGAACAATAACAGAGCCAAGTATTTAAATGCAAATTAGCCCCAAATGATGCAATCATAATGCGGGGCTACTTGCCTCAGGCAATTGCTGCAACTCCCTTGGATGCCCATGGATGGCCATGGATGCAGTGCTCGTCCCTCGACTCTAATGCCCATGCCCGTACCCGTACCCGTGCCCGTTCCCGTTCCCCTTTTTAGTTTTTAATTTCAACTTGGCGCTCATTTAGCACAATTTGGCAGGTTTTCCTACGTTTGCTGCCGCTGCTGCTCCTGCTCCAGGCCGAAATTAATTTCCACCTTTTTTCCCCAGTTGTTAAGCGAAGTTTTAGTGTCCGGTTGCCCGGACGGCCGGAACGTGGCGCAGGGGGGTATGCTCGTTATGAGTCCGGAAGATAAATGCATTTCAACACATGTTGTTGAAAGTTAATTTTCCGAAAACGCAGCTCATTTCTGCTAAGTGCGCATTTGGATTTCTTTTGCTGCCATTTTCCTTGTTCCCTTCATTTTTCTTTGGCCCATCCTTTAATGCGCGCAAATGTGTTTTTGATACCAGCGACTGTTCCTGCAGCTCTACTTCCCGGGAAACTGCAGTTACTTGCGCAGCTATGAATTGCTGTCCAATTATTTTATTTTTGCCTCCTGCTTAGTTTGTTACGTCCCGGCTAAGAACAGACTCTTACCTTGACTTTTGCTGCATTCTGATGAATTCTATTATTTCTTAATTGGCAACACATACTATTTTTAATATCGTTGTACTAACCGCTTAACTAAATAGCATAGGTAACTAATGAATATCTACCTAATAATCTTGTTTAAGCATTTGTTATATATATTTTGTGCACATCTTCCCACACTCTACTCCTGTTTAACTTAAGCGATTGGCCAGCCGCTTAACCAAGTGCGGCTAAAAGCCCCAAAAGCCAGAGAACACATGCCAAATGACTGTCCTGAGACTTGAAGCAATGAGCTAAGAGCAGAGGACAAGTGTGCGAGCTGACCTCAAGACACTGACTGGAAACTTGAGTCTTATAAACGGCATCAAATTTAAGTGCTGTTGATATTCCTAATTAACACACACACACTTGCACACATACAAACATAGATGAATTGATGCTGTGCATGTGGCTATAAAAGCAATTTGCAAAATTAGAAAAAAGAACCTAGACAATGCGCAAGTTGAGCATGCTTAGCTTCATATAGTTTTTCTGTGTGTGTGTATGTGTGTGTGTGTTCCTTGGCGTATTTCGAATGAGGACATTTTACTATTTACACAAAATTATTGTAGTAGCTACATGTTCAAGCGATTGTCTGCTTTTTATATGAGTGCCAGGGGAGTTTTTGAAGCTGCCACAGTAACAGGGGGCGTATGCGCAACGTGTGTGACAACAGTGTGTGGAGCACTTTAAACTTTGGCAACTGTCTGCTCGAAATCTGAATCTGGCACTGAACGCTTCAGAACACACTTTAAAGTCCATTAGCGTCGAGTGGCTGGACAGGCAGCAAGGCGGCTACACTCGAATGTGTAACACGAGGCGTATGCGCAATTTGCAATTTGATTTGAGTCATGCTCTTGCCCTGCAATTGCAGCTCAATCTGTCAATATATTATGTACATGTATACACAGATATGGGCGTATACACATCTTTTCAGTCCACTTACAAAAGCACAAGATTTGTTTGTCGTCGCCATTGTTGTTTTTATTTGCATTCCTATTTTATTATTTTATTTTATTTTATTTTATTTTAAGTCAGTGAAGCAAGGAGATTGTATTTTGCATATATTTGGTGCTTTGTGTCAATCGTCTGACATCGAAATCTCATTCTTCTCTTGTCAGCCAAAAATATAAACAAAATGGCGTTGCAAAAACTTGTCAAAAGTAAAAACCCATTCCGCAACCCTCTTACAGCAGAGCAAAAAACATTTCACATTTTTTTTTTTTTTTTATCTACTCTTTTATGGTTTTGAATGCTGTTTGCTTTTATTGGCACAAACAAGACGTAGCCCTGACAAAAAATATCCAAGAAATATAATATTGCTGCAAATTATCGCACTACATTGCTTATGGAAAGCTTTTATAGTTTTTGTGATGGAGCTCCGACAAGTAAATACATAATTTATTATTAAAGAGCGGACCGTATTCAAAGAAAAATTTTTATCAATTTTTAACAATGATACGGCAATAAAAATCCTGTAACGGTAATTTTTTTTAGCTTTTAATTGGAAAATGTAAAATTCTGTCTGCAGAGCATAGAAAAAAACAAAAGAAAAGTAATTGTATAGTATTGTTTTATTTATTACTGTTTTTGCTTGCTGGAATAAAATGTAATATATTTTAAAATAATTTAATTTGCTTTGCAAAAATGTCTAAAGTAAATGGATATAATACATGAGAGAGATAAATATAAATACTATGTATTTAAATTTGAAATCAGCTTACATCAAATGTTCTGTTTTCCATATCTGTGGTTATATGTCTATATCGGAATTTATTTAGTGAGAACCGAATCATCCACTCGTAAGCATTTCATGAGAATTTCTGCGTCCACTTACAATCATTACGAATCTCACTTTCATTCAGTGTCACCCGGCACTACGTTAAGCAACGGTTATCTATCTGCCTCTCTTTCTTTCTCTCTCTCTCTCTCTAAATTTCATTTGACAATGAGAACATAAATCAAAATTGATGCATCAATTAGCCTTTCATAAATACTACTACTCCAACAGCAGAAGACTCTTCTGTTAGAGTTTTCTGTTAGACTCTGCTGTTAAGCTCTGCTTTTAGATTCTGCTGGACCACACTGTTAAGAGAATCACTGAGGCTGCTCCATTCTACTGTTAGACACTGCTGTTAGATTCTGCTGTTATACACTGTTATTGGTCACTGCTGTTATTCACTGCTGCAAGGCATTTCTACTGCTGCTGTTAACATCGCAGCATTACGTCATATTATACATATATCAGCGATAGCACATATACAATCACAAGTCACTTAGAGGGTAACCCCTAGCCTGCATTATCTGCTCGAAGAGCAGCTTGTTGCTGTCATTATTATTTAATTAAAACTAATTACAGTTCCAACTCCTAAAGCGATGGCCACCACACTCCATATTTGATTTTCTCTCTTATATAATCAATTACATTCATTACCGATGACTCACACACTCTCACACTCGTGCACACACACTTTTATGTGGTATCTAATTGAAACATTGTTATGGCTGTGGCAGTCAAGTTGAAGTACTTAAATAATACGCATATCGCATTTGGATTTGGAACAAGGCAATCGAATTAAGTTAATTCAATTTTATAGCGCCTAACAAGCAGCTCAGTGTACGTGCGGGGGTGTGACTGTGTGTGGCGGATCCTTTTGAATGTCGTTGGCTTCTTTAAGACGAATGTAATATATTTGGAATCCTGAGTGTCATCGGGGTTGAGTCACTAACAAATTTCCACCAATGAAAAAACAATGGAAACACAATTTGCCATTATGCCGGAAATCTTCGATAATTTCAAATAATCCACAAACACAGAGAGAGAGAGACAGAGACAGAGAGAGAGAGAGTGAGACAGAGAGAGGGAGAGAGAGAGAGTGAGAGAGTGAGACAGAGAGAGAGAGAGATAATGCTTGAATGGAAGTGCTGAATCAATGCTGGGCTCGCGGCAATGTCTCAGACAATCAGCACCACGGACAAGCAACAACAACAACGAGAACAACAAGCGGAAGCCAAGGACATAAAGTGTCTGTGGTCTTTGCGGGTCCTCGCAGGACTTGACTGAATGAGCGACTGTAACGGCGACGCGCTGCTTGCACTGGGTTAATGTCATTGCGACATTAGAGGCGACTGTGGAGTGAGGGCAATGATGTTGCCTGGTTGTGTCAGCATTGGCATTGAGAGGCCAAGAGCAGCGGCTCACAAAGTAAGTAGAAAACTTTTGCCATTTCTTGCAAAACACACTCACTCACACACATAACTTTAACATTTACTGTCAATTGCTGTTGTTGTTGTTGTTGTTGCTGGAACAAAGTTACAAGCAGCATTTGAAACTTATCGCCGTCAAAGTCAAAGTCGCCGCAGCCGGTGCGTATGAGTAATTTTATGAACTCCACCTGAATGCAATTGTTGGCTCTGCGCTTTGGCCTGAGTCGGGCAATTTAGTGTTAACATTTTCATTAAATGTTTATAACTTTTTTCTTTTATTACGTCTTAGAACGCAATATATAATAAAATGAAAAAAAGGAAATATCAAATAAAATAAAATGCATAGACAATATAATAAATCCCATGTCTTACATTCTGATATTCTGTTTACCAATTGGACTGCCATAAAGAATCTGCGTGTCGGCTCGCATAAGTTGGAACGACTTGTTGGATTTCAGCTAAGTGTGAAGGAATATTAGCTTGAAGATGTGCACATGACAAATCTGAAAACTTTTCCAGCCACTTGCTACAAAGAAGTTTTATTTAAATTTGTTTGCCACAAGAAACTTTTGCAGTCGCCTGCTGCAATGCTGCATATGAGTGTAAGCGTGTGTGTGTGTGGGTGTGATAGTGTTTTTTGGTTCGCCAAGTGCGGAAGGGGGAGCTGAACTTGTGACTTGAGGCAGCATTGTTTGATTGTGGCTTAGACGTTTCCTTTATGCCGCTGCACATTTTTGCCAGCTAATTGTGTGTGTCCTGGCCAAGTGGAAGGATGCGACAAGAAATGGCTAAGCCATTGAGCACACACTGCTAAAGAAATGCACAAAGAAGAGGAGAAGCGCGCATCAAGTCATAAATCACAATGGATACATGCATAAATTATGGCCTGGAGCTGGGAGAGCTGGAGAGCTGGAGAGCTGCAGAGCTGGAGCTGTGCTGCGCTTGCAAGAAATCAAATTGGACCAAAAAAAGGGTTGGGAAAAGAAAACAGAGAAAGAGAGAGCAAGAGCGAGAGAGACAGAGCGAGGGGGAACGAGCAGAATGAAGCGATGTTTAAGGATTTAACGAGAAAAAATTGCTGTCACGCAGATGCTGGACGCATCGTTTTAATCAGTCGGGCGACGGACACAACCTCCCCCTCCCCCGTTCGCCCGTTCCCCCTCTCTCACTCTCCCTTTGACTCCGCCTGCTGCGCTTCACAGTTTGCCGCTTCAGCTTCAGTTGCTACTCGTAATATTTTGTCCGGACCAAAGTCAACAGTCGGCACTTGGGATTGCGTGGCAGCAAGAAGACAAAGCCCGACAAGTAACGCACTGCGAAGTGAGGGGTGGGGGGCTGTTTAACAAGGGGGGCGGTAAATTTACATTGGCGCTGCAAAGTATGCAACGCATATTTTTATTCCACTTCTGTTTGCCCGGTGCTCGGCTCAGTGGACCAAACATACCCAATACCGCAGACCCACACCAAAGCGGAGTTTTCGCATTTACCCGATTCGCGCTTTATTTGTACCCGACCGCAGCATATAAAAGAGGTATATATGTACAGATATATACAATAAATACATCGACGTGTGCAGGCGCTGCCTTGACTAATGCCAAAGGCGATTCGTGTGCCATGTCAAAGCCTATTGTTTAATTATTGGATTTATTGGATGTTAATATACTTTTATTTCATAATTTGTTTTACTGCCACAAACGATGTCAAAGGCGGAAAGCATTTTCAATTAATTCATAATTAATTAACTTTTTGCCGAGATTTAAATTCACGCTTAATTTGAATAAAATCTGTCGAGGTAAGGCTCGATGGAATTTGACGGTATCTCAAATGCAGGATTCGTTGAATTTGGGCAGCTTCTCGATTTGGACGCCAACGATGCGCAGGACCTGCTGGGAGGCGAAAATGCCAGCGCGTATGCAATAGTCGACCGGCATGTGCTGCACCAGCTGCGAGAGGTAGCCGCCCACAAAGGCGTCGCCGCAGCCGTTGGTGTCGACGACCGTCTTCTTATCGATGGGCGGCACGGGATACTGGAGCACCTTGTCGTTGTCCTGGAAGCAGAGCACCGGACAGACGGCATCGGTGATCAGGACAATGCGCGGCCGACAGTTATCCTTGGGCAGGCTTTGCAGCCGCCGCCCCACCTCGAAGATGTCCGTGGTGTTCCAATCGTGCGTGTTGGAGTAGGCCAAGGCCTCCTGTTTGTTGCCAATGATCATGTCGCAGTAGGGCAAGATCTCGTCCAGATGATTCTTGTGCGACTGGAGCACGAATACGGCGCTGAAATTGAGCACAAAGTAGCGGTTCGTCTGGCTCGAGAGCTTGGCGATGCGGAGCACGCTCTCCGGGCAGACGGCTATGAAGAAGCCGGTGGCATAGAAATACTTGGCATTATCCAGGAGGCACACATTCTCCTCAATATCCAGCCACTCCGTGGTGAAGAGAGCCGCGGCGCCGAGATTGGCCACCACGGAGCGATCAGTGCCCGACAGGATGACTGCGCAGGTGCCAGTCGGCACATCATCCTTGATTTGGTAGCGGGTCTCGACGCCATCGGCTAGCGCTCTCTTGGCTATCGTGTCGCCAAACTTATCCCGACCCACAGCCCCGAAGAACGCCGACCGAAAAGGCTTGCCCACGATCCACTGGAAGATGCGCATCGAGTTCTGGCAGGCGCCGCCCGCCGCATAATGCACAAACTCCTGGTTCGTCAGCTCCTCGAACAGCGGCATGTGGCTCTCCTCGGCTATGATGGCTGCATTTGAGCGCAGGTCATACTTCTCGATCAGCAGCGTGTCCTCCACGGTGGTGGTGATGTCCAGCAGCGGATTGCCAAAGCCAACAAGCACGCACTCCGGTAGATCCATTGGTTCCTTCGAGCCGCCCTTGATTGTTGCGTAAATGTCCTTCGAGGTCTTGCCAATGGCAGTTGTTCCCATCAAACTACTGCCCCCCTTGATGAGATAGCTGCTCCAGTGCTTGCCCTGCTTGGCTGCTGGTGCCCTACGCAATCCGCGCCAAACTAGATTGTTCACGAAGAATCCGCGCAAACATCTCATTGTCCTACCTTCTCACATCAACAAAACAATATTTAGCACATTTCTTTTTTTACGAAATCAAAAGCGGAAAGAAAACACGAATTTGGATCTACCGAGCGAGCTGCCAGCCAACAGACGATTAAAACACTTCTAACCCAGCACTGATGGAAAATACAAATGTTTCCTTTTGGGTAGGAAAAACCCTTTTAAAAAGCTAACTGGATAGATTTGTATATTTATATTCATATATACGCAAAAATATATAATGAGATAATGGAGCGAAGGTATAACTTCTAAAATTTCTTGCTCTAGAAAAAGTTTTAATAATCTTTGCATTGCACTAAGTCCCTAGTTTACTATATATAACAAGTATGAAGGCTCTATTCGGGACTGCTCGACTAGGAGATACCCTGAGTCTCCAAGCAGATATTCGAATCATTCTGCACTTCTTTTATGCACACATACATACAGATGCATCCACAGGCAAGTATAAGCCTGCGCTCTGCCAACTGCGCATTAAGCAGCGACTGCGCTTGGGCTGCGCTGCAGTGTGGGCAATATTATGAGAAATTATTTGTTGAATAATTTCATTTGAAGACGGACTATCTTAATGAAACTTTCAGATCGTAATCATAATGCTTAAATGTGTGTATATTTCAAATAGTTTTTTTGAAATTTGGTGCGCGGTATCCAAAATCTGTAAATTTAAAAATCATCGTATATATTAAATATATATCGACAATGATTCTGAAGCCCCCAGGTCTAATAGTATTCAAATGAAGCTGAAAACGAAATAAATTTAACGATTAATCTCGATATCGGTATCGATATCGGTTACTGCGTATGGTATACACGAGTATGCATGCAAAATTTCAGCTCTCTAGCTCTTATATCTTCTGAGATCGACTATATACATATATATATATCTTCTATGAGAGGAATATATATATTTTGTGGGGTCTGTTACGCCTCCTTCTGCCTGTTACATAGTTTTCACAAAAAGATCATTGAGTGAAGCTATAATTCAATAGATTTTATTTGATAATTCCCTCTAGTGAAACTGTTATATAGGGTAAAAGGTATTCTCTTAGTTGATTTTACTTCGCTTAAAAATTTTATTCATGTTTATTCACATTTCTTTTTATTCAAATTTTCTACAGGTTCTGGCGCACTTTAATTAAATTGATTAACAAATTTTCAGCACATTTCTAACTTCCACTTAAATTGCCTACAGGGTATATCCTAGTCGTGGCTGTGCTATGCAGCAGCTTTAATTACCCGCATAAATCAATCATGTTATATTAATGGTCGGTCCATTTAATATGCTATTAATTACATTTGCATTTTGTCGTGCATTTTTATATGTAATTTAAGTGCCATTACGACGCGCACGTAGTCCAAGCGGGCGGGGCGGGACGGGGCGGTGCGGTGTGGGCTCTGCTGGTGGTTGGGTGTTTCTGGCTGCCGACGAGGTGTGAGCAGTTTTATTTTCATTCGCTTAAGGGGGCCAGTGTGGAGTGGGGTGGGTAGGTGGATGGGCTGTTGGTATTGCTGGTGGGGCAGGGAATCGGACGTCATAATAAAAATGTACGTCTTGTCAGCTGGCAGCGCGTTGCGCTTGACGAGCTGAGGACGCAGTTGCGGCCACCCGGAACGTCCTTGCCACGAGTGGGGGCTGTTTGCCGGTTGGAAACAATGGCATTTGCAGTGCTTTGCACAAGTTGCCTCGCATAAATATTAATTTTTATGCAACAAAAGCAGCCGCAGCAACAGCAGCAGTAGCAGTAGCCGTGCAGCCGTACAGCAATGCAACTGAATGGAACAACAACAACAACAATGGCAATAGCAGCAGCAGCTAAAATAACAATAGCAACAAGCGTCGCTTATCGCCTGCAAGCACCGCAAAGAATGCAAGCGGTTTTTCACTTTGCTGCTGTTTCAGTTATGCAGATACCCTGTGCCTAGTTAAGCACTTGAAATGAAACAGGCCGTACTCGCCTTGGAAGAAATTTGAGCTCCAATAAGTTGAAGAAAAAAAAAAAAAAACATATATTTTTATTTTTATTTTTTAATAGACAAATAAAGTAAATAAGTAATTTATAAAATTCTTATTATAATTAAAAATACAATTATAACTAACATTAAATATATCAAATCTCTGATACAAAAACTAAATTAAATTAAATTTCTTTGAATTTTCTTTTCTTTTTAAGAAGTAATTATCACTTAAATATTTTACCAATACTTAAATTAAAAATATATATATATATATAAATGTACATAATAAATCCCAAAAATCCAGCTAAATTATAAAAATGAAAATCATCTAAGTCAAACTCTTTCCACATTTATATTCCAAGTCTGTCAACTTAAGGAATTCAAAGTTGATGGGAGATTTCCAGGATATGAGTGTGCTGTTAATACCTGTTCTTAGATTGTCGCTTCCTGGGTAAGGAATTGCTTATGTGCGAACATTATTCTTCGTCGGGTGCCTTTAGTAGACCGCAGCAGCAGAGGCGATGGGGGCGGAGGCGGCGAAGCCAGTGAAGAAGTAGGCAACAGCAGTTGTTCGAGAAGCCGAGGATGGGGGCGTCTGACGCTGATCTGTAGCTGGAGCTCGACCGCAGCGGCAATGCAGCTGCATAATGTGGCATGTGGTTAGCATTAAAAATGATATGCAACAAGAGCTGCAGCTGCAGCTGCTGGGGCGCGGGACTTGGGGTTGGCGGTTGCATTTTGAGGTGCCGGCAGTCACTGACAGCCGCATGGCAATTATAATCCACACAAACAGACGCGAGCAGCCGCTGAGCCACTCATACCCACCGAAACACTGGCACGCACAGCCAGCCGAGTGTATGTGGCTTAAGTGTGTTAACTGTAGCTCAGGGTGTCAAGCGGGCGGGGTGGGATTTAGGGTGCACACTGGGTGTACGTAAGCAGCAGCAGCAGCAGCGGCAGCAGCAGCGGCAGCAGCTGCCACTGGCACACAATGAACACATCAACATGACACTGTCGGCCTGACAAAAGCTTAGCAGCCAGCTGAGTGCCAGTCAGCCCCAAGCTAAAACAAAAAAAAAAAATAAAATAAAAAAATACAGAAAAAAGTAGAAAATACCAAAAAGCAAAAATGAAAACAAGAGACCAAGTCCATTCGCATATGTGCAGCACATGACTTCAGCTCCCTCCAGCTCCAGCTCACCCGCCTTCTGGGAGACATTCACACGCCTGACGCGTTTTTGATATCCGCTTCCGCTTACGCCTGCGCCGCTGCCTGGGCAACTGAGATTGTTAGGTAACAAGCTTTTTATGTGATTACCTTTACCTTCTGTTAGTTTTACTATAATTTGGCCTTTACTTTTAACGAGATTGTTGCCAGATTCTCATACACGACAGCACGAGTACATCCTCTGGAACTGAAACTGAAACTGAAGCTGAAGCTGAAACGTGCCGCATTCAAGCATAAAATGCAGGATGTTCCTGTCCACCACCGCTCGCCCTCGCATTGCCATTCACATTCATTCGGATGAGCTTGAGTACTCGGATGCGTGTACGACTACCTGTACTCGCATTTCCATTGTGCTGCATCTGCTGCTCATTTCCCCATAAGAGCACAATGCCAAAAGTACCCTAGTTATAACAATAAATGCGCAGCTTTCGGGCTTTCAAAAGGGATTAGGTTCGAGCATACAGTGACTGTACTTAGTATTTAACTAGGCCTTTCCATACAAATGACTTGAGATTCTGTTTCAGAACATGCGACGACTCGGGCTTTATTAAAACATTAAATTCGAAATTTATAATACAAATCCGCTGTGATACATTGTAGGCTCTATATGCTTTCTGGATTGTCAGCTCTTAAAAACACCTAAAAAACGATAGTCTTAGTTTTAGATTTCATCAAAAAACGCATTCTACTTGCCGGCAATGAGTGATCCAAGTTAACCATGGGTAGGAACAGGCGGCATACCATAAGGAAGATGCTTATTCCTATAGTGATTGTATTTACCGACCACCGAAAGATTTTCAGGTAATCGACCATTGTTTTTCCTTTCCATTGATTGCTATACGAAATTAAAAATTTTCTTTCGATCTCAATATGCAAGCATTCTCTCGGCTCTGTTGATTTTTCATTAGATGTTACAAAAGTGTATGAAGTGCGAAAATATATCGATTGGAATGTCAAATATAGGCATGGAAATCGAGCTCTATTTTATTCATTGAATTCTCTCGGCGATCCAAGTAGGCTATTCAATTTGAAAAAATTTCATGCTTTGCTTTTCCTTTCACTAGTCCCCATATTAATTTTCGCCATTTCACACTCGGAAAACGTGTTGAAAAGACTTTCTAAATAAAAAAACAAATAAAAATTAATTAAATCTACAATCGAAATTGAATTTTTTTTTAATTTTTTCTTTTGTGCAAGAATCGCGAATTGAGCTTTGTTTAGAAATATCGATTTGAATAGAGTTTGCATTGGTTAATCATGTCGCACTACGCGCCGTTCATCAAGCCCTACATCGAGTACAATCAGTTCGGCTGGGGACCCTGCGATGTGTCGGATATGGAGGTGCCGTATCAGCCCTTCTGCAAGAGCGACCGCCTGGGCAAGATCAGCGACTGGATGCTGCCGGTGCAGGAGAAGAAGTACACTAACAAGTACGCCTCGACCTTTGGCAGCAACAACAGCCAGTACGCGTACTTCCACGAGGACGACGACGCCACCTTTCACCTGGTGGATGGGGGCAATCCGCGCGCCCTTAAGCCCTATCAGCGCAATCGCTATCGCCCCAATCAGCGCAACAATGTGCGCCTCCATGGCCGGAATGTGCGTGGCAATGCGATGACTGGTGTGGGTCAGAGTGGTGTCGGTGGCGCTGGTGGTGCCGGTGCGGGCAACAAGTACGGCAAGGGGCGCGACATGCGGCGCGGCTATGCGGGTCGCCGCTTCATGCGCAACGCCCCGGTTCGTCTGCGCGAGAGCTCCGTGCTTGTGCGCTCCGACTGGATCTCGATAGAGGAGATCGACTTCCCCCGGCTGCTCAAGCTCTCGCTGCCCAACATTAAGGATGGCATCGACATCGTCACCTGCGGCGCCCTGGAGTACTACGACAAGCAGTGCGACCGCATCAACGTGAAGAACGAGCGGCCGCTGCAGAAGGTCGATCGCATCATCAATGTACCGGGCACCATAGACGACCCGGTCATCCGGCGCCTGTCCAAGACGATGGGCAACGTGTTCGCCACCGATGACATCATCGCCACGCTGATGTGCTGCACGCGCTCCAACTACTCCTGGGACATTGTCATCGAGAAGCTGGGCACTAAGGTCTTTCTGGACAAGCGCGACAATGCGCAGTTCGATCTGCTGACGGTGAACGAGACGGCCCTGGAGCCGCCGCAGGATAGCGAGGGCTCCATCAATTCGCCGCAGAGCCTCTCCCTGGAGGCCACACTCATCAATCACAACTTCAGCCAGCAGGTGCTCAAGATTGGCGACCAGGAGCCGAAGCACAAGTTCGAGGAGCCAAACCCCTTCGAAGAGCCCGGCGTGGAGCTAGCCTCCGTCGCCTATCGCTACAAGCAGTGGCAACTGGGCGACGATGTCGTCCTCATTGCTCGCTGCAAGCACAACGGCGTCATCAAGTCGCCCAGTGGTGAGCTGCAGTTCGTCTCTATCAAGGCGCTCAACGAGTGGGACTCGAAGGCGGCCAACAGTGTCGAGTGGCGCCAAAAGCTGGACAGCCAGCGCGGAGCCGTGCTCGCCTCGGAGCTCCGCAACAATGCCTGCAAGCTGGCCAAGTGGACCGTGGAGGCGGTTCTCGCCGGCTCCGATCAGCTCAAGCTGGGCTATGTCTCGCGCGTGAATCGTAAGCCAACCGAATCTCTCAATCTTAAATAGTCTATATATATATATATACAATCTTAATTGCAGGCAACGATCATCTGCGCCACGTTATTCTGGGCCTGCAGCAGTTCAAGCCTCAGGAATTCGCCACACAAATCAATCTGAATATGGACAATGCTTGGGGCGTGCTGCGCTGCCTGGTCGACATTGTGCTCAAGCAGCCGGATGGCAAATATCTGATCATGAAGGACCCCAACAAGCCCATGATTCGCCTGTACGACATACCCGAAAATGCATTCGACTCGGACGGCAACGAGGATGAGGAGACTAGCGAGGACAGACCTTTCCTAAAGTCCATGGCCAATTAAATTTACGATTTGCTTCGATTTTGCATACACATGCATATATTTATATTGTATAAATAGCTTTTCGCTTGGAAAATAAATCAATGTTAGGCACAGCGAAAATTCCTGGTTTATGAATAGAGTCCAGTCCGAAATAGAAGTAAGATTCGACTTGCAAGGCAATGTTGGATTATTGTCATGCCTTGCACCCATTGAAAATGATAATCAGGGCGTGATGGTTATGTTAAATGTATGTAACAGGCAGAAGGAGGCGTAGCAAGCTCCATAAAGTATTTTCTATGTAAGTATTTCTTCCAAGAGTGTCGTATAAGTCTTTACTCCAAGTATTTTCTCTAAATATTTACCCTAAATATTTACTCTAAATATTTTCTGCTAGTATTCCCTTAATTCTCTGCTCATTGGATACACACACCTTCACTTCAGCTCACACGACTGACCTTCACCCGGCCTCTGACGACTGCAGTAATGCTGCAGCTGCTGCCCTTTATATAGGGCTTCTTCCACTCATACACTTAGTCTCGCTCAAATGTTGAGCCCGGTGCCTGAGAGAGATCGTTGCAGTCGAGCTTCAAGTGACCAATGGGAGCTCTCTCTGCTGCTGCAAGCATTCGAGCTTCGTTTTACTCAAATATAAGTATCAAATGAATACTGCTGCATACATATAGACCACTTAAATGATCTTCTGCGGTTCTTTGTAGTAATTTGTTTGATGGCTACGCTTCTATAAGCTAAATCAGTGAATAAAAAAAGTTGTATTATTTAACCAACTGAATCTCTTCAACCCAGCATAGCATAAAGGGTCTAAAAATATTTGTATGTATATTCATTCATTCGAAATGCCACTAATCAATGGATAGTGTTTAGGATATTTGAATACCACGTTTGAATATATGCAGATGTATATTCAGTTTTCTGTTATTGTTACTGCTGTGAGCGGCTGGCTTGACTGATAGCGCCCCTCGAGCTGTGAATCCAGATAAATGACCTCCTGACAGCAGCAAACAACAGGAATGGCAAATGCGCTTGACTGGTGCAGAACAATGGATATAAATACAATTTAAATTGAGTTTTTGACCAAGCGGACACAGACACACACACACACACACACACGCACAACATAACATATGTTGCCTTGTGCACATGTGTAGAGCTCTGCATTCCCCTCCACAGATACCGACATGCTGGAGCCCCCCGAGATGTGACAAGAGTCACAGTTATTTGATGATAACATGTCCGCATCAATCATTGCGGTTCTGCATGCAAAGAAATACGAAATGAAACCAAGCTAAATAAATGTACACTGTCAAGTGTAGTTGTGTGTGTGTTTGTGTATTTGAATGACATTTGACATTCTCACACACACACACCTACACACCTACACACAAACACCCACTCACAGACACAGCGAGTAATTGAGCTCAGGACATTCGACTGCTGTGCAGCTCCGCTCTGCCTTAGGCAACAATAAATCACAAACTGGCATCAATCAATGCAAATTTCGTAGCAATTTCATTAGACAGAAGTAAAAGAATTGAGCTGTGTGGAAATTTCAATTGAATTTCACTATTTAATTTGGCGCCAAATCAAATCGCACTCAAATTAACAGCCTAATTGATAGCCAGCCCTTGGGAGCGCAGCTTTTGTGCCGTAAACTAAATTGCCGAATTCAACTCTCGATAAAGGGAGGAAAGAAAGAATAACATAAACACAAGCATTTAATTGAGCGACCGGCTTGTTGTTGTTATTCAATTTCATTTCAAATATTTAATTGTTTGTGAAAATGCCCATTGGCAAAAACAAAATTTTATTCGTTTTGTAATTACAAAACTGATTTAGTAGCTGTCAGATATTTTAATTAATCTTTCTGCAGTTAATTAGTATTGTGCTTCACATTCAACAGAATTTGGCTGTGATTTTTATTATATTAACATGACATTATTATATTAAATTTATATTATACAGCTATGCTGATTGAGTACGTAATTTGAATAAAATAATAATAGTCAGTGCGTCTTATGCATGACACAAATAACTGAATAAATTTGCAGTCAAGTGCGATTGGCTATTGCAATTGAAGTTTGCAGCAGACACTTGGCTGTGCGTATACTAAGCATACGCACTGTTAGCCCGAACAATCTCAGAACAGGCAATCATAAAGCTAACTTAGCCCGCAGCGGCTCTGGGCAAAATCAGACAATTTCCAATGGACTCTCTCAGCACTAGCGAGGCCATATTAAGCATACGCAGTGCTGGCTTTTGTTTGAGAGAGGGAAGGGCATATGAAACAAAATGTATAAAAAGTAACAGTAAAAAGACATAAGTGTTATTCAATTAAAACATTTTGTTTGCTAAATCAACATATCCGGGGCAACTGCAAAATGACTTTTGTTGATGGTTGCAAGCTTAGTTGTGTGAGTGTGTGTGTGTGTGTGTGTGTGTGTGGCTGCCCCATAGCAAAGTTGCGCGCTTGGTTAGCTGCCCCCAGCCGCCCCGCCCCGCTCTGTTGGCCATGGCAGGACTGCTGCATTTCAAGGTCTGCGCTTGGCTAACCACGCCGTTGAAAGGCGTTTAACAAACTGCGCACTTGGCACTGCGGCCTGTGGCAGCTCCGAAGCCAGCTCAAGTGCCGCCTCAATGCGAAACTTTGTGTGCATTTTAACGCACAGGCAGGTCCAAAGCAGGGGCTGCGCCACTCAACTGCCGGCATTTGCATATGGAACCGCAAGCTCGACGCCTGACGCCCGACGCCCGACGTCGACCCACAGCGGGCGAGCGGCGGCGCCGGAGTGCGGCATGAAAAGTTATGCGTTGAATGAGGGCGACAAATTGCAAATTAAACTCTTTTGCATTTTACACACATGAAACTAGTTGTACAAAATAAAAATGAAAATAAAAATGCGCACAACAACTTTTGCCCACAACTGTAAATTGAATTTGATTTGAATTCAGCCAACAGCCACACGCGCAGCCCTCCTGACTGCAGGAATTTAAGCCAGGGGCCATTTAACCGTTTAAGCAACAAATCTCTAAAATGTCAAAATCAAGCTGCCTACCCCAGCCCCCGGCCCACAACTCAGCTAAAGCCCAGGAAAAAAAAAAAAAAAGCCCTTTGGCGTACTGCTCCGGCTAAATTTGAAAAAGAGTTTCGAATCAGTTGAATGTAAACTTTCTGAATATCTCTCTCTCTCTCTCTCTCTCTCTCTCTCTCTCTCTCTCTCCCTCTCTCTCTCTCTCTCTCTGTTTCGCTGGCATTTGCTTTGCCTTTGGCATATTTAATTTGGCGACTTCTGTCAGCTTTTCGCTCTGCATCTTTTATTTTTATTTTTTTCGTATTTTCTGCCCAAGACATTGGCCCTGCCAATTTGTCCATGCGCTCCCAACTTTCCAAACGCAGCTCATTTAAATATAATTTGTCACAAAAAAACAACTTTTTTCCTTCCCAAAAGGTCAGCTGCAAAAGTAGGAGGTGTAGCTGCGCTGGGCGTGGCACTTGGCCTTGGTGAATTGTTGATAGACATTGGAAGCAATGGCCACCAATTGATACGGAAAGTGGCTTAAGGTATTTGACGGTTTTGCCTAATGATTGATATTGCTTAAAAGCTTAGCTTAAAATAAAGTTAATAATAGCTAAGGGATTTTGATAAAGATTTGTATTTCTATATATAAATTGTCCCATATAAATAAAAAAAAAAAATTAAAAAATAATAAATAAATACATACATACTTATATAAAGTTGTAAAATTTACAACAGTGAATTGCATTTAAATAACAAAAGATTAATTAATTCTAAATACATAATAACCTTCATTTCAAGTATATATTAATTACATTTTATATATATAAATTTGTAGATTTTATATAAATTTTATGTTTTATATCTATCCATAAAAGAATTGTTAAATGAAAAAGCGATGTAGCTGCTTCTTCGTCTTCTCTCTGCCTCCTGTGAGAATTGAACTCACGACCCCTGGTTTACAAGACCAGTGCTCTGCCACTGAGCTAAAGAGGCTTCTTGTCAATGCTCGTCGAATAGCGCGACAAATTCTCACTGCGCTGACAATCGATCAGCGATCGCTGATATAAATACTTATAAGTGATACGAGCTCTGAAACAATTGTTTGAACAGTTGTTTTCCAAGATAGCATGCAGCATATGTAACTAAAGAGAAAACATGCGCTTGCCATTTAAGGAAATTAACGAAGATAACGGGGCGGCATTTATTGAACACGAATGTTTCATAAATTGCAAATGAACCTTAAATATCAGCCATGATTGATTGAAGCTTCAGCTGAGACATAAATTGAAATTCAAGTATGAAATAGTTTAAATTAAAAAATTGATTAACTTTTAACTGCCGATCATCTATCGATTGATATATTGATAATTTAAAAAAAAAAAGAAACAAAAAATAATAAAAAAAATTAAATAAAATAAAAAATAAATAAAAATAAAAAAATTAATATATTAGCTCTATCCAAAAACCGAATAGCCAAACTGTAAATGAATATAATTTAATTGCCTTTGAAAATGTAAAAAATCATCTTCAATCAAATACGTTTAGTTTTTGGTTGTCTTTTCGCTTTTTTCATCACTCTCTTAGCTAGTCTTATATTCAGGCGCAGCTGAGATTGGCAAGCCGCACGATGTCCGCAGTGCAGAGCTGACAGGCGATTTTTACCGTCCGTTTGCAAATCTGTAACAATAGTGATAATTTTCCTTAACCAACCCAAAAAGGGAGCAAAATGAAACTTTGCACAACATTTTGATAAAGTTTTTTGGGACGCTCAAATTTCATGTTCAACGCGCAAAGTTTTCAAAAATGTTGAAAAATATTACAACAAAAAGAAAATGTGAATATAATTCGACAAGCGCGTGCAGTAGGCGGAGAGGTGGTAAGGTGAAGGGAGGGTCGTTGGTTGCGCCAGCTCAGCTGCTTAAATCATTCATATTCAGTTACACCCTCTGCGAAATCATTGCACTGACACTCGGCACAATGGCTGCAAAAAGTTTTCAGCCAATGGGCGGGCGCCCATTGCATGATGGCCTAAGAATTATCGCCCGCCCGGCCAGGAAATCATTCCTGCTTTCCGGCTGCGTCTCCGGCAGATTTTCCAGCTAACGGCAGTTCGCAGCTTCTTATGGCCACAAAACATTTTTCATAGCTGCCGTCGCTGCTGCTCCTACTGCTCCTGCTCCTGCTCCTGCTGTTGCTTTTGGTGCTGCTGCAGTTGGGACCTCCAGCTGGCAATTGAGTAACTTCTGTTCTACACATTTCTAATTCATTTTTCCCTCAACTACGTTCACCTTCTCTCTTCTTCGCGCGCTCTCTCGCTCTGCCCTCTAGCTGCATTTGGCTAGGCTTCCGGTTCTGTCTGCATTGGCCCATTGACTGGCTTTCAACTGGTTTTGACTGGGGGTCAGACAGCTAGCCAGATGGTCTGAACGTTCGCAAATCTCAAATGAAATTCATTGAATACTTGTCAAAATATTCCATTCGCAGTTCGCTCAATGCTCGTAATTGGATTTTTGTTCGTGCCACATGTGCACTCTGCACTTTTGAATAATTTTACACGCAATTTTCGAGATTCTTTGAGTTTCAGCTTAACTGTTTTTAGTCTGTTTTTTATTGTCTGAATTGGGCACTGTTGCCCTCTTTCAACTGCAGATCCGCTCAGCCATCGAGTGCCAATATTGCAACCCAGACGTAATTGAGCTTAAACTGTGCCAAAGTTACGAAACGACAGCGGAAATAGATTTTTATTGCAGCTCAATACTCGAAGGGTCTAAAAATATATCTCTTTATCCCAAAAATTCGCTCAAGTCAACTGAATATAAAGCGAAAAACTTTGCTGACCAAATATATGTAGGTATAGCAAATATAAAAATTCTCAATGTTTGCATTGAAATTCCATCTGACTTATCCACATTATAAGTTCAACTTCGCTGATGTCGCCAGTAATTTTCCACGAAAATCAAATTATGAAGGCCAATTCCAATGTCGCTGTCCCCCATTTATTTAGTGTGCAGAAGATCAAACAAGGTTTGCTTTAGATTCCACATCATCTGATATGGTGATTATGCCGAGCAGGTTTTGCAGATGTTTTACTTTTTCTCGCTTTTCTTGTGTTGCGTGTGGGTGCTGCAAATTGAGGTAAAGCAAAATCAACAAGTTGCTGAACTTCAACGCACACCATTGGAATATTTTAAGCTCGACGGGCTCTTAACTGCTTAAAGTTTTCAACATAAATATTAAGTATACGCAGGACAAATAAAGCAAAAATACACAAGTCGAAGGGATGAAGCAGAAGGAAAAGCAAATTCAACTGAGGTAAAAAAGGTAAAACCAAAGAAAGTTGTTTTTCAGTTGTTTTTTTGTGTTGCTGTTGCTTTTGCTTTTCTTTTTCGTCTGTCTTTTTCTCGTCTTCTTTTTTTTTTTGCTGTTTGGTTATTTTGTGCATTTTGCCAAAAGCATGAAAATCGATTACCTGTGCGAAATGGAAAATACCCAGGTAAATGCTCAAGTATGTACGAAGACGTATGTGTGCGTGCCTGCTCGTGTGTGTGTGTGTGTGTATGTGTGTGAGTGTATTTGTGGCGAAGCGCATCAAATGTTTCTGGCTTATTGGGGGCCAGAAAGCTGATTGTTTTTCCAGTAAGTAGACTTTGCATAAACGAATATGTGAATACATTTGAGCAGAACAACATTCAAATTACGAATATACAAAAATACACAGCTGTATATACATATATGTATATACACACACATATCGAAATATATTACATTGAATTGCTACGCCCTCGCGCAGAGGTGTCTGAAATGTATGCAAATGCTAGTGAAGGCAGAGGCAGAGGCAGGGGCAGAGGCAGAGGCAGAGGCAGCAGCAGAGCTTAAATGCCTTTTGATTTCCCTTCTTTTGTTCCTTCTGCCACGGCCAACAATTGGCAGCTCCATTGCCAGCGTTGCCAGCTCCTTGGCAAATCACAATAAATAACGGCACTCGCAGCTGGCAGCCCGACAACAATCCATCAGATACAACTCGCTGATACCGACATTGGGCTCCAAGTGCAACTGGCTGAAACAGAAAACAAAAAATTGTTCGCAGGGAGACAATTTGAAATGATTTTGTTCAATTGGTTGCCATCGACTCGTCCTTTATCTTTCCACTCTATCTTGGCCAGCTGCCCACTTGCCCACTTGGCTTATATTGCCATTATACGCTGCTAAAGAGCACGTTCGCATTGTCTAGAAGTTGGCCTCGTCTCCGAGTTGAACGAGTTACCTCTTAAGAGCAAATGTTTTATCTCTCGCTGATTTATAACTTGGATTTGAGCTGGTTAGAAGAACTTTATTTAATTTAAGTGTGAGCAAATATCCAAAGAAACTCTGCTGGCATATAATATTTGTATTACTTTCGTTGCTTCATGAATCCTTGAGTGTTCGATATTTTCTCTGATTGGCATTTAAATTTAGATTTTATATGGATCACAATTTATATGATGCTGCTTTGTCTACATCCTAGAGCTTTTCTTTAATATTTATACACTTTCTATAAGAGAATCAAAATCTTAAAATCACATATTTTAATATTTTTTATTTGAATATTACTTAGCTGAAATTCCTTTTATATATTTCTTTCAGTATATATGAATCTTAAATAAAATGCTGTGGCTTTTCAATAAATACATTTAGTTTACAGCAGCTATAAAATTCGTCTTTATTTATCATTGCCAATCTACCTTTGAGTTAGGGCATTGCTTCTTCAGTGCATTTAAATTGGCATTGTTGTTTTTTATTTCATTTGCAACAAATTAGGTTTTATCCAGCCATCCTGGCCCCATCCTCTCGCCCACGGGCCAAGCAGCTGATGCAATGACAAAGTTCCGGACGGATAGATGTTGGCTGGCTGGCTGTTGGTCTTGGCCAAAGTCTACGTACTGGTCACAATGTTAACGCAGCACAAGGAGCCGGACACTTGCGACGTATTTGCTCAAAGTTTCCTACAAAATTAAATTCCATTCGACCCAATCTTCAATCCTTACCTCACTGCTGTGCCGAGCACGAATTTCCCCTACGAGGGGAAGGTGTGAGGCATAAAGGCAACTGTATCGTGCATGCTGTGTATGGGTGTGTGAGTGTGTGTGGGCACACTCAATCCTGTTGCCATTGGCCAGTGTCAAGAAGAAGATCAAGTGCAACACTTGTTGGCGTCACAAAAATGCATCTCAAGTTGATTTTGATAAAGTTACGCGAGCGATGTGAACAGCTCTTGGCAGCTGCACAGATTTCTTTTACAGCCCGCCCCAGCTCTGGCCCCTCCCTGCACTCGTTGGTTTTTACTGCGATTGGTAATGGAAAAGGGTTTTCTAGGTGCTTGTAATAGTATTTCTGCAATTTGTCCACTCAGCATTGGTTTTTGTTCTCTTGCGAGCACCTCTTCCATTTGTATAAAATAATATGCAATTTTGAAAGATTGCACATCGTGTGCCAGGACTCGGTAGCTGTAAATAGTTCGACATTTTAATATCCTAAAGGGAGCAGAACTTTATAAAGAGATGCAAAGATTCAAAAAAGAAATTTTGCATATATAAAAAGTAAAAGAATATTTAAATAGGCTTTGCGGTTAGTATATGATTTATATTTAGCATATAAACTAACAAGTCAGAGCAGTCTAGTCGAGCTCGACTCAGAGATCATTCTACTCATTATTATCAGTAATATATATTTAAGAGCAGCGTCGTGAGGTAATGTATGTCTGTCTCTCTGTCTGACTCCGTGTCTATCTCATAGTTTATCTCTCATCTGTCACTCTCTCTGTCTGTCATCTCTCTCTGTGAGCAAGAGATGAAGAAGAACTGCAGAAGATCATTTATATGTATGCAGTAGTATTCATTTGGTATTTACATGTGAGTAAAACGAAGCTGAATGCTCGCAGTAGCAGAGAGAGCTCCCATTGGTCACTTGAAGCTCGGCTGCAACGATCTCTCTCAGGCACCGGGCTCAACATTTGAGCGAGACTAAGTGTATGAGTGAAAAAAGCCCTATATAAAGGGCAGCAGCTGTAACATTTCTTCAGTCGTCCCTTGGGGGTCAGTCGAGCAGTGCTGTAAAGGGAAATAAACTGATCGATCAGCTGAGCATTGAAGACGCGAGGAAATACTTGAAGGAAATACTTAGAGGAAATACTTAGAGGAAATACTTGTAGGAAATACTTGAGGAAAATATTTAGAGCAAAGACATAGAGAAAATATTTAGTGGAAATACTTAGAAGAGACACTCACCCATTGTCAAGGGGTTCATTGCATAAAATTTCACATATTGATATAATTTTAGTCTAATATCTCTCCTCTCTTACTATGCAACACTAAACTTAAGATCTGCTCACACCGATAGTGGCCTGATTTATATATCAAGAAATTCTAATCAGAATGCTTTAATATGCTCATAAATCTTCGGCGTGTGTAAACAAAACTTGATAAATGTTATATTAATTTAAACAATGTTTCATTTACGTTTCGCTCAACGCGAATGCAGCCTTCAGCTTGGTACTTGGTGTGGAGCAAGCTGCAATTAGACTTGAACTAATTTCCGATTCATAAAAAAGCTTGAATAACGTGCACAACATGAATACCTTCAACCTATGAACCTATGAAGCTACGAGTATGTTGCTATTTATTTTGGTCGCCCCAGCCATAAAACTTATCTCGTGTCCTGGCTGCCGTCTCGCAAATATATCATATTTAATGTGTCTGAATTTTGTGCTGCTGTCCTTAGTCTGGTCCTGCTGCTGCTGCTCCTCCTGCTGCTGCTGCTGCTTCGTCTACTCGCTCGCCTTTTTATACGAATTTTTTGCAGCATTTTTAGTTTAGTTTTGTTACTCATTTTTGTTGTTTTTTTTTTTTATTTATTCTTGCGGCAGTTACTTCCGCGCTTTAATGTCCACCATAAACTCTGCTTTGCGCTCCTTGGCAAAACAAAATGCTGCCACGACTTGCTTCCTCTTCGGCTGTGCAGACCCACCCGCCATACGCCACCACTCGCCCACCGACCCGCCCATCGACCCGCTCACTTGGCCGCCCATTTATGTCTCTGTCGACGCATGAATGAGTGTGTCAAGTGGCGGGCGTTTAATGAGCCGATTTGAATTAAATTTTATGTGCACAAGCGCATTAAAAGCCAAAACTCGTGCTAAGTACAAGACGTCCGGGCACTACAAAATAATACGCATACGCATACTCAAATATATGTACA
Organism: Drosophila arizonae; assembly: GCF_054131065.1. Classification (NCBI taxonomy): domain Eukaryota; kingdom Metazoa; phylum Arthropoda; class Insecta; order Diptera; family Drosophilidae; genus Drosophila; species Drosophila arizonae. The sequence continues at coordinate 17,961,123 of NC_142922.1, read as the reverse complement.
TATGTAGGTGACATACATAGCAACACACACAAACACACTCGACACACTTAAGCATTCAATTACCACTGAACTGATTAAGCAGTTGTTGGTTAAATGCAGTTTGTTCTCCTTGGCTGAAAACTTAAGCCAACTTCGCTTGCCAATTATACGTACTTTTAGAGTTGGGTTTTGAGCAGGCGAGAATTAACTTTACTCGGAGCCATTAAATATATATTTCCATATACAACTTAAATAAACATTTTCCAATATATTTTTATTATTATATATATATATTTTTTTTCACCATAAATGCAAACTCAAATAAAATTTGTTGCACACACACACAGATATGAAATCACATCACACTATTTATATTCAATAATTAGATTTCTCTCCTGATATCCCGTAATATATATGTGTAATTCTTTTTTCCGCTTTTCGCATTCATTCGATATTCACACACGGCATGCGAGAGGCTCTATGAGCAGGAGGCAGCATTTAATAATAAACGCTAATCAACAAAAATGACAGCTACACCTGGGTAGCCCGCATCCTGCTGCCGCTTTGGCGGTACGGGGCGGCACGGGACGCGAGCGGTCGTCTGTGGTGCTGCGGTGGTTTCGGTGGTGACGTCTGTCAACTGAATTTAACATGACATTTGCTTAATTTGAATTTAAATACATTCTTGTGCGCAACAGAAATGCAAGGCGACAAAAAAAAAAAAAAAAAAAAAAAAAAAAAAAAAAAAACAGCCGAAACACTGAGGCACAAAGTAGATAAATCTGACACACGAAAATGAGCCAAATAGTGGGCGGGCGGTGGGTGTGGCTGGAGGGAGACTGGCCAGGGCGGGGTCAGCTTATGTAGCTAAGCAAAGTTTATATAAAATAAAAACAGAACTACAACAACAAGGAAAGTCAAGTTGAAAACAAGCTGGACATCGTAGCTCCACATACATACATACGGAAAATACCAATATACATCTGTGTGTGTGTGTGTGTGTGTGCAGGTAGATGTGTCTGATGTCACCTGCTTGCTCTCTCACTAAATAAAAAACTTATTATGAGCTGGCTGAAGCGACGTTGATGCGCCGCAAACAGCAACAGCGCCATGTTGAGCTTCCGCTGCCACACACACACAGACACACACATATACTCACAATGCCAACAGGAACTTCCACACACAGACACACACATTAACACGGCAGGCTGCAGCAGCACACAACCAACAAAAAAAGTTGGCCTGGCCCAAACAAGCGCATAGACACAAAAAGGGAAGTTGACCGCTCGCTGCCTACATTTCTGTCTGTCTCGCTCCTCCTCCCCTTCTCTCTGCCTGCCTCTGCCCCTGCCTCTCTGTGTTTGTGTGTTATTTAATGTATCCGGGATTTATTGTTCTGTTTGCTTGCTGTTGCTGTTGCTGTTTCTGTTGCTGTTGTCATTGTAGCTGCTGTAGCTGCTGCCGCGCATTAAATGTACATAAACTTTGCTTTTGCCAGCCTGTTTCGCTGCCCCTGCCGCACGGCGTGTGGCATGCCGCTTGTCAGAGCTGTGCACGGTTCCGTTTGGTCTTGAAACCTGCAAAAAGGCGCACATGTGTTTATGCAACTCACTCCATATTCTATATGTATATATATGTGTGCGTGTGTGTGTGTGTGCGCCGCTGGCTGAATTTTTGCAATTTACAGCATGAAAAAGACGTCGCCTGTCTGACATTATTATGCTGCAACGGCGCCTTTTGCCCCACGGTCGTCGCATGCATTTCCGGCCACGCCTACCACGCCCCATCACAGTCACCAACTAGCAGCTGCAGCAACGCCACCACTACCTAGTTAGCATGGCAAACCGGTTTGGCCTCCAGCACTCGAAATACCCTGTCCTTTGCACTCGGCTTTACACCTGAATTAATCGAATTACGCCGCTTAAATTATTTCTTTCATTTTTATGCAATTATTTTTAATGAGCATTTAAATGCAAAAAGCATTAAAAACCCAGTAAATTATATTAAATGTTGTTCCACAATTTATTATTACAATATTATAAGAGAATAATAAAACAATGAACAAAAGAAAAAAACACAACTTTTTTATTTATATTTTATTTTTTCCAGCACTTTAAATAGTCCAGCAAGTAATATCAGCATAAACCGATTAAAAATTTAAATAATTTTGTTTTTAATTCTTTTGTTATCCTTATAAGTTATCTCTGTAAATATTCAGCTCACATTTGATTTATTTGATTGCTTTCAAATATGCATTTTGTAGTATATTCATTATTTATTTTGCACTTTGCAGCAACTCTCTCAGTTTACACATTCACCTAGCAAAATATCATAAAACAATCTTCGAGTAATAATATTTGACTTGATGTTTTCGCTGCTGACACGACTTTTTGTTTACCTTTTTGCGGTCTGCCCAAAAATACAAAATACACCACAGAGTCTCTGGAAGACTTTCTGGGCTACTTGATACCCTGTTTATGTTATTTGTATTTTGCTCTCTGTAAGAGTGTGTGTATGTGTGTGTGTGTGTGTTTTATTATTGCTGTCACACTGCCAGCCAAAGTGACACAAAGAGTCTTAAACTTTGTGCCCTGCTTGTGCCGGCCTGGCCCCAAAGTGCATCTGTGTCTGATTGTGTTTTGCAATACGAAACTTTTTTGCCAGCCAAACAATACCAAAGGCAAAATTGTAACATCGAGTGAGTGAGGCAGCTAGCGAAAGAGAGAGAGAGAGAGAGAGAGAGAGAGTTAGAGTGAGAGCGGGAGCGGGAGCGGGAGAGAGAGAGTTACAGTAGCCACACACAGTTAAACATAAACAAATGACAATGGCCATGTCACACGGGGCGTATGATTTCTCTTGTTAGCGCGCACTTGTCTCGTATTTAGGAAGCCATAAACAAAACAACCTGAACTACTGGGGCGGCGGGCGACGGGCGACGGGCGACGGGTGCAAGGGCCAAGGGCGGTTGGGAATGGAAAAAGTGCAAGTCACGAAATCTAATCTCAGTCAAACGATTTTGAGGTTCGAGTTCTTGTTGTCTGTCACAGTCCGTTATGCAGCTCAGGTAACTAGCCCACCTGCAAGCACATGGACAGAGTCGTTAGCAAATGTGGTCGAATCGGGCTTAGTTCCTCGCTCGCTCAGTGTGCCAGCCAACGACGAGATGGAAAATGTTGAGAGTTTTCCTTTCATTAGCTTATGCACAGGTGAAAGCGGCAGGTGATGAAAAGTCACGTCAATTACTAGGAAAACTTCTGAATTTTCCATTGATGTCAGTTGGCTTCAAGTAATGCCAAATATCGTTTTTATTCCATTTTATTCATTTTATTTAAATTTCACTTTACGCCACATTAGTTTTGATATAATGATAACCAAAATCTCAGAGCATTTAACTTTGTGAACTCAATTATCTAAGTTGTAAATTAAATTACATTCCATTTATATATAGTCAGGTATGCACATAATGTAGTTCAAAGAGTTGACAAAAAAAAAAGAGTATATACATATATATTAAACGTATATATGAAACCACAAATACGCCGCATTAGAGCCCACAAAAAAGCAAACCACAAAAGCGTGCTAAGGCCTAAAAATAAAAAAAATAATAAAAAAGTTAAAAAAAAATCAAGAACAACAACAACTATAAAATTAAATAATAATTATGTATAGTAATTATAGATGAAAAAGAAAATGCGAACACGTTGGCAGGGAAAACCAAAAGAGCCGCAGCAAAGGGATCAAAGCCACGGTAAGGACACAGGTGCCATTGACGGCTCTGGTTGAAGGTGAAAGCCGACTTGAAGTGGATGGTGAAAGTCATTTGAAGCTATTACGGCTCAAAGGGGTGCGGGCCGAGTGCAACAAATTGCTGCACGCTGGCCCATGTCGTCAGTGGCAGGCAAGACAAATTCCATTTGGCTCATTGCAAGTATTGACAGTTGGTGAACAGCCGCAGAGAGGGGGGCGGGGGGCGGTGCGGACTTTGCGGACGTGCTATTTGCCAATGGGCAGCTGCTGATCGAGCTACTCGCTGTGGCTCTTTCAGCAAAGAAAACAGAAACTCTGGCAGCAGGCAATGAGAATGGAGAATGAGAATGGTGAGGGGGAGAGGGGCGAGAAGGTGAGGGCAAACAGGAAACTGGATGAGGTGCCGGATGGAGGAGGCTGTGCATCATAATGCAAACAGTTCGAGTGCCGAGCAAGCTATTTCCGGGCAAGCGAAGGCTGCTCTGCACTTGCACTTGGATGCCAGCATGTGTGCGTGAAGGACTGTGGTCTCTGTGTGCCTGCGTGTGTGTGTGTGTGTGTGTGTGTTTGTGAATGCCTTTGTGCACATGCCAGAGCTAGCTGATGCCGCTGCTGCTGCTGCTGCTGCAGCTGACATGCCACGCCCACAGTCCGCCCGATGACTGACTACTTAAAGCGAAAGTAAACTTTGCTCGGCCAAAGCAGCTAAAGCAGCCGAGTATGCCCCAGCTGCCATGGAGCTACCAGCGGGGGCGGTGCAAGGAGGTGCTGGCCTGAGCTGCGACTAAGAGTGGTTGAGGTGGGCGACTGTTTGTGGTCGTAGCCAGGTGTGTTTCTTGTGGTCATTTAGCTTTTCCTCAATGCAGCGTGTAATGTGGTCGCTTACGGGATAAGCTGAGCGGGAGTACATAACTAAGAGAGAGAGAGAGAGAGAGAGAGAGAGAGAGAGAGAGAGAGAGAGAGAGGGAGAGGGAGAGAAAGAGAGAAGAGGGAGACAGACCATTAAGTCGCATTTCAAATTAAATGAGAGAACTGAGTGCCTCTGATTTGTGCATTTGGTGCCTGAGGAACTATTGAAAGCTGCAGATGTATAAATTAAGGCACACTGAAGTGAAAATTAAGTAAGTTGTTTACAAGTTTAGTGCTTTAAAATCATAAGTGAAAGTAGCTTATCCCTTATCAGCTTATCATTTCCCTTTTTGAACAGCACACTCAGCTCAGGCGAGCTTTGGGTTTGCTTGCTTGCACCACTGAAGTAGCTTAACCGACGCTTTTCGTATTATCTAAGCTAAAGGTCACATGGACTATAGTATAGAACAATAAAATGGAAAACTGAAATCAGTTTAGTGCATGCTTAAACTCAAAATATGTTCAAATTAAATTGTAAATTTGCTTAAATTGTTCAAGCTGAATTTGATGGCTTTGCCCCCAATTGAATTCATGACCTCGCTAATTATTTTCGCTTCGTTAACACAGTTTTCCGCTGGCATGCCGCTTTGTCGCATTGTTTTTGCAAATTTCAATGCAAACAGTTTAGTTTATTGTATTAGCATATTGTTTATTTAGCGCATTTACTCAACAAAACATATTCAGAAGTGCGAAAAAATATGGCGATTGTCTAATTAAATATGCAAACATTATTGGATTTGGCTCTCAGCCTGGCTTTAAGGCAAATCGTTCAGTTTGAATCGGCTTAAAATCTCTCCGAATAATATCTTGATTGAAATTTAGTATTCTTTATATAAATGTGTGTTCCACTTGAAAACTCTGTTGATGTTGCATATTGGATGAAACGAATTGAAATACGCTTAGCTCCAGGCGAATGCTTTTTGCTGTCGATTTTTCTTTCTCTTCCAATAGAAAATGCAAAATATTTGCATCGATTTCATCTGTTGATTTTTTGCATGCCGTTTGATGAACAGAAAATATGGATTATATGAAATACATACGTACATATATGCAATCTGCTCTGGAGAGCACACGCCTCGGCCCTCGGAGCCCTTGACATTGATGCGCATATCAAATCCGTGGAAATGTAAACAAAGAGCGCAATACGCGACTTTTCGTCAAATCATTTGCATTTATTACAGCTGGCCGAAACATTGCCAGAAATTGCGGCCAAGACCCACATCGTATGCTGAATTATTCATAAATTTCCGACTTTTTTATGGCTTTTTTTTTTTTGTATTTGCTTTACTTTTTTTTTTTTTTTTTTTTGACAATCGGCAGCAAAGTTTCGCAAAGAGAGAAAAATGTTGCAAATCAGCTTAGCAAATGAAAAATCGAAAGAGAGGCACATAAATAAAATTTCGAATGTCTGTGCGGCAATGCGCAGAGGGGGAAGGCAGAGGGGGCCGAGAAGGGCACCACAGTCAAAAGTTGCACTCATTTGTAACAATTTATTTGATTTCTGGGCAAATTCCGGGCTTTGCCTTTGCAGTTTTTCCTTCTGCCTCAGTTGAATCTTTTGCTTTTTTTTTATTATATTTTTTTTTTTTGCTCTCAATGCAAAAACGCTTTTTATTCAATTTTCAGCTCACGTAATATTGACAAATTATTAGCGGGGATTTCTGATAGCATTCAGGGCGCACCAACACACACACACACACACACACACAGTTCCTGTTGTTGCTGCTGGCTTAATGGCTGCAGCTGACTTTCAATTGGGCTTCGCTTGAGCTTATTTTTTTTTTGAGTTTTCTATAGGCCATATTTAAATTGATTATTGCCTGAGCCAGGCAAACAGATTGCTATGCAAATATTTGCTATTCATTTCTATTGGACAACAACTTTCTGCTGCGGCAGATATTAATAAGCGTGCAGCCTTTGCCGTTGGGCAATCAAATTTTAATACATTAATTGGCATAAATTAGCCGCGTCTTATGCCGCATCGCCGTTTTGCCATTTGCCAAGCAATTTGACAATTTGCCACCTTTTTTACTGCATTATTCAAATGTCTTGGCAGCTCGTAAATTCGACACTCACACACACACACACACACACAGACAATTACAGAGCGAGCGCTCGCTGTTGAGTTAACAGCCGGAGAGAGAGAGAACGTGAGAGCGTCAACTGTTACGCATGCGTTTGCTGCTCTGTTAGGCTGCTGTTAGCAGCTCTCATGGCACGAGCTCGGCGTTCGGCAATTGACGAACGGAAACTGTTATTGGCCAGTTGACACATATTTCCAATTGGAATTGCCGTTTGCATTGCCAGCCAACTGCAGTCAAGCTGATAGGAATAGGAATGTTAATTAGCTCGACTTTAAGCTGGAATTAACAAAAAAAAAAAAAAAAAAAAAAAAAAAAAAAAAAAAAAAAAAAAATGAAATGAAAAGGGATGAATAATTATTTTAAAAGTAAATTCTGCCTGTATTATAATAATGAAATATTGCAGATATATCTCATTATACGTCTATAATATAATTTGCATAGATAATTTAATCTATAGAGCATTGTTATCATTAATTTTATTTTTTTAAATTTGGTTACGCTTCCTGTATTTCCCGCTTGGCCCACCGGATATTTGATCAAAAAGGACGTTTTCAAAAAATGTTGTATCCCAAATATTCAAATCTTACCTAAATGACCTCAAAGTATTTGCCTTATGATGCAATTTCCTATTACTGGTAACCCTTGAGTGCTACGAATCATTTATATTTCCGAATCATTTCGCTTACCCTTTGAGTCAAGTCAAGCATAAATGTTCATAGTCTTAGAATGTGGCCACAAAAATGCGTAATTGAATTTCAAATCTTTTGAATGTGCGCAGGCCGGCAAGGAAATGAGTAAAATTAGCAGGCAAAAATTATTGCCATGAGGTAAAAGTTTTCATGTTCGACTAAAAGGCACAACACATGAAATACCAACGCACATACATACATACATATATGCAAAGTATTCGAGCTATGTTTCAATGCACACAGACAGTAACCAGCATATGTCCACATAAGCACACACACACACACACACACACATACATATATGGTGAGAGAAAGGTTAACTGTGGGGTTTATATCGGGTTAGAGTTCACTCATAAATCTTGAAGCATTACAACAAAAGGGACAGGCCGGCTGGAAAGGTTAACGCCAATATTCTAATTAACTCATGCATAAACGAATAATAACAAACAAAAGTGCTATAAATTTCCACTTGACTTGATTGATGGGCCGCATTATTTACAATATATGTATATATATACATTACATAAATGTATTTATATATAATGTACATTTATATATAAATCGAGTTGCTATATTGTATGGCCAGACACCCAAGCTTGAGTTGCCTTGATTTCCAGCGTTTCACATTTGATCAATTTTCAAGTTTTGAATGTTGTTGTTGGTGTTGGTGGACGTCAGCCAAGTGTGCGACGGAGACGTAGAAATTATGCAAACAAGATTTACTTATCTTGTTTACGCTCTGCGCTCAACAATAGTGTTTTCATTGATGCTCCTGCACTGATTCCATTTCATAATAAATACGTTACTCATTTGCAATTTCTGGGAAAGTAGCTTCACAAGACTAAGCACTGCAAAGGACTCACTAATGGATGCCTTTTTATTATAATGAAATTCATAAAAGTTCTCCCATGCTACTCCTGGCTGCATCAATTTCATTGCTAAAGTGTGTAAAAGGATATTTTGTATGCAGTATCAATTGCACGTAGTTAGAGAATACCTGGGAAACTGTTTGTAGCACATGGTAAAAAGGGAATAATTTTTGTTTAAATTGTATACAGAAAAAGTTTATTTATGTATGTGAAGAACAAGTCTATTAAGTACCGAAAGACGTGTCCATTGCTATAATTAAAGCAATATAGATTTATATTTTATTTATTTTTTTTATTTTTTGCACAGTTCAGTTTTTAGCTCAAGCCATGGACTCGAAATCAAATGAAATTTTACGGCCCAAACTGAATTTGAGGCAGCTGTCAAAGTATTTATTATTATTACTAAAAACAAACGAAAAACGAGATTAGGGGCGAAACAGTTAAGGGAAGCATTCAAGCTAAATGCCAGCTGGTTTTACAGGTGTCCCCAGACTTGGGGCCAGCCCCTAAATCACAATACGTGTCTTGTTCTCACGTAAAGCTCATTAGAGAGACATAAAAAAATTATTACCAAGGTGTATTATTTACGATTATTTGATCAAATGCGCAAACGGCCGAAACAAAGACGGAGAGGCCGAGCGGAAGTCAGATAGAGATAGCAAGCGAGACGACCTTCATAATGGGCGTAAGACAACAAACCAAAGGATCTACACACGCAGCCCCGCCGCGCCCGGCCCCTAATACGGCGTAAAATGCGCTGCGTTAGGTTCATAAAGTTAATGCAGGACAAACACACGGCCAAAAGCAACAAGCCAAACGCCAGAAACTACCTTGGGCGAGAGATGTGAAGCCCAAGGAAAATGTGTGAAAATACATAGAAATATTAATGTATAAATAGCGCACGTTCTCACTTGACCTCAGCACGTAGCCAAGCCTCAAATACGATGACCCACATAGGAAATGGAATTAACGCAAATTAATACAAGTGTGTGACAAAGCTTGAAAGATGTTCAGAACGACAATGAAAGGGAAATATACATATATAGAAAGAAAAGTTAGTTAGAGAATCTATAATCATATAAGGGCAATATTGAATTGTATACAAGTCTGAAGAGTCTTGGAATATAAATAGATTAGTTTAAAACTGTTTTTCATATAAGGCTCGTTTGGCATTTGATTTGGATATTTTCAGAAATCAATTCGTGGACACAATTGTCCTTCAAACACATATACAGACACATATACATTTGGATTAGCACTAGCAGAAGGTCCGATCTATAAAATGTTAAGTAATAATTAGTGTTTAGTCTGAACCTATGATAATTCCGCTCTATATAGAAATATATGAACTAATATTATACAAGGAAAATATTCAATTTCAATTCTTGCTTCTAAAGTTTCCTGCTCAAGAAGTTAAATTGTAGGATCTTTGGCAAAGTCAAATTTTCGGTGCAGTCGGATAAGATCGTAGGCTGCTGGCAGGCAAGATGCACCAGCGAAAAGCCCAGTAGATGCGAACACACGTACGTATAGAAAAGCCGAACTGTGCTTGACTTAGTGTGAGAATGCAATGAACAATGCCAAAATCCATTCCTCGGTAAAATAAATATAGCCGACTCTCTAAAGTAGACACCAATACTAGAGCAAATGTGCAAGGGTAAAGATGCTTGAAGAGGGGAAAGGCTTTGCGGTGGTAAAAGTATGACCAGGATGATCGTTTAAGATCTGAGGCAGTCCACTTTAAGGGAAGGCTTCTTACAGTCGGTAAGCAACAATTCAGTGCGAGACAGTGCTAAAAAAATACAAAGTAAATAAATTAAAATAAATAATGTTGAGGATTGATCTCGAAAAACTCATCATCAAGTGGGCATTTGAGCTAACGGTAAACACAGTCGTCGGCTGATCGCACATTTGTCTCTAGAATAAGAAACCGAATGTTCTGGATTATGAAATAGACGCAAACATAGAAGCATAAGGAGACATCCAGAACATTCGATATGCAGTAGAAGTAGGTATATAAGCGTGCTGTAAGTCGAGCCAAAGTTCATTCAGTAAGTTCATTGTGTAAGATCAATGTCAGTGTGTCGGCTCGGTTAGTTAAGTTCAAATCGTCGCGGTACGTGAAGAAGTGTACTTGTTACTGAATATTGTGTTAAATAAACTTTTTGCGTTGCGCCTACATATACCGTGTTTCATTTAAGAAAAACCTTCAACAAATAAATAAATGGTTCCCAACACGATTTCAACTATGCATAGCACATGCTTTGACGAAAGTTATAGCCTTCTCTATTGGAGAAGCTCAACAGGAGAAAACAGACATAGCATTCAACAAGTGATTTCTCAAGCTCGCCAGAGCTGAGAGTGCAAGCTGAGCTGCTTAAGGGAGTAAATTATATTATCATCAACTTACTCATATGTAAAGTACATTTGGCATACCTGATTTAGTTACGGATGAACTAATAAAATTATTGAATAGGAAAACATAAAATTAGCTTGATTCATAATTTAAAAATCTGCTCACCAAATGTTTTCTAGGCAATTTCAAGATAAGGCCAATTGTCTTGCCAATTGCCAGCGGAATTGCGAGTAAATTGAGTGTAGTATGAATTCAAAATTGATGTGAAAACCACATGAAACATCATTTGCAAGCTGTAGACTGTGTGTGTGTGTGTGTGTGTGTGTGTGTATTTCTGTTTCTATAGTTGTTTGCTTGAACAATAGAAAAGCGACCGTAATTTGTGTCCTCTTTCAATTTGAATCGATGTGGTCGACACTTGTGGTTGAGCCGACATAATTTGCTCGTATCTGAGGCCCGTTCAGACGCTGTGCAGTTACTTGGGGCAAATACATTTTAATTAAAATACTAACACAACAATAATTGCAGTGCGTGGCCCAGGCATCGGGGCAAAGGCTAAAGAGGAGGCGCTGCTGTTCGGCGTCTAAATGAATTTGATTTGGGGGTGTGACCGAGAGGCCTGGACAAATGTTGAGAGCAGGACAGATGCCTGTAAGCTACATGGCTTTGGCTTGCACTCGAGCACAATGCAAACAGGTCAACTCAAGCAGATAGACACACACATATACACAGCAATAACAAGGTATGTGTTGTGCTGGATATGAGCTAGAGATGTGTAAACGAACTGGCTGAAAACCAAATCCTGCGTAGACAACCTCCCAACGGCTGCGGCTAATGAATGATGACAGCCATTTAATGTGCACTTTGCTTCCCTCTCTAGAGCTCACTCTATTGCTGGACATGTTGCCTGCCATCATTAATAACACAGCAGCAGCAGCAGCAGCAGCAGCAGCAGCAGCAGGAGCAGCAGCAGCAGCAGGAGCCGCAGCAGCAGCAGCAGCAACAGCAGCAGCAGTTACAACACCTACTTCAACAAAATCAAATTAAAGTCGAGCAACGCTTTGAGGGGCGCAGCAGAGGGGAATGGGTTTTGGAATTTTGGGGGACTGGGGCTTCGGGTTCGATTAGTTGGCGTCGTTTATAATTGGATGGCCGCCAAAAATAGTTAACCACCCATTGGCCA